>NC_092172.1:14499220-14726720 GCF_045791955.1 Oncorhynchus clarkii lewisi | reverse complement strand
GAGACACACACACACACACACACTGACTGAGAGACACACACACACACACTGACTGAGAGACACACACACACACACACACTGACTGAGAGACACACACACACACACACACTGACTGAGAGACCGACGGAGACACACACACACATTGACTGAGAGACCGACAGAGACACACACACACACACACACACACACACACACACACATTGACTGAGAGACCGACAGAGAGACACACACACACATATTGATTGAGAGACTGACAGAGAGACAGACATACACACATTGGCTGAGACTGACAGAGAGACACACACACACACATTGACTGAGAGACCGACAGAGACACACACACACATTGACTGAGAGACCGACAGAGACACACACACACACACACACACACACACACACTGACAGAGAAACACACACACACACTGACTGAGAGACCGACGGAGACACACACACACATTGACTGAGAGACCG
Organism: Oncorhynchus clarkii lewisi; assembly: GCF_045791955.1. Taxonomy (NCBI): domain Eukaryota; kingdom Metazoa; phylum Chordata; class Actinopteri; order Salmoniformes; family Salmonidae; genus Oncorhynchus; species Oncorhynchus clarkii. Next base: position 14,726,249 of record NC_092172.1, on the reverse strand, counting down.
ACAGAGACACACACACACACACACACACACACACACACACACACACACACACACACACACACTGACAGAGAGACACACACACACACATTGACTGAGAGACCGACAGAGAGACACACACACACATATTGATTGAGAGACTGACAGAGAGACAGACATACACACATTGGCTGAGACTGACAGAGAGACACACACACACACATTGACTGAGAGACCGACAGAGACACACACACACATTGACTGAGAGACCGACAGTGATACACACACACACACACACACACATTGACTGAGAAACCGACGGAGACACACACACACTGACTGAGAGACCGACAGAGACACACACACATTGATTGAGAGACTGACAGAGAGACAGACAAACACACATTGGCTGAGACTGACAGAGAGACACACACACACACTGACTGAGAGACCGACACACACACACACACACACACACACACACACACACACACACACACACATTGACTGAGAGACTGACAGAGACACACACACACACACACATTGACTGAGAGACTGACCGAGAGACACACACACACACACATTGACTGAGAGACCGACAGAGACACACACACACACACACATATTGATTGAGAGACTGACAGAGAGACAGACACACACACATTGCTTTTAATCAGGGCAAGGTGTCTGGTAACATGACCGAATACAAACAGTGCAGCTATTCCCTCCGCAAGGCTATCAAACAAGCTAAGCGCCAGTACAGAGACAAAGTAGAATCTCAATTCAACGGCTCAGACACAAGAGGCATGTGGCAGGGTCTACAGTCAATCACGGACTACAGGAAGAAATCCAGCCCAGTCACGGACCAGGATGTCTTGCTCCCAGGCAGACTAAATAACTTTTTTGCCCGCTTTGAGGACAATACAGTGCCACTGACACGGCCTGCAACGAAAACATGCGGTCTCTCCTTCACTGCAGCCGAGGTGAGTAAGACATTTAAACGTGTTAACCCTCGCAAGGCTGCAGGCCCAGACGGCATCCCCAGCCGCGCCCTCAGAGCATGCGCAGACCAGCTGGCCGGTGTGTTTACGGACATATTCAATCAATCCCTATACCAGTCTGCTGTTCCCACATGCTTCAAGAGGGCCACCATTGTTCCTGTTCCCAAGAAAGCTAAGGTAACTGAGCTAAACGACTACCGCCCCGTAGCACTCACATCCGTCATCATGAAGTGCTTTGAGAGACTAGTCAAGGACCATATCACCTCCACCCTACCTGACACCCTAGACCCACTCCAATTTGCTTACCGCCCAAATAGGTCCACAGACGATGCAATCTCAACCACACTGCACACTGCCCTAACCCATCTGGACAAGAGGAATACCTATGTGAGAATGCTGTTCATCGACTACAGCTCGGCATTCAACACCATAGTACCCTCCAAGCTCGTCATCAAGCTCGAGACCCCGGGTCTCGACCCCGCCCTGTGCAACTGGGTACTGGACTTCCTGACGGGCCGCCCCCAGGTGGTGAGGGTAGGCAACAACATCTCCTCCCCGCTGATCCTCAACACTGGGGCCCCACAAGGGTGCGTTCTGAGCCCTCTCCTGTACTCCCTGTTCACCCACGACTGCGTGGCCATGCACGCCTCCAACTCAATCATCAAGTTTGCGGACGACACAACAGTGGTAGGCTTGATTACCAACAACGACGAGACGGCCTACAGGGAGGAGGTGAGGGCCCTCGGAGTGTGGTGTCAGGAAAATAACCTCACACTCAACGTCAACAAAACTAAGGAGATGATTGTGGACTTCAAGAAACAGCAGAGGGAACACCCCCCTATCCACATCGATGGAACAGTAGTGGAGAGGGTAGCAAGTTTTAAGTTCCTCGGCATACACATCACAGACAAACTGAATTGGTCCACTCACACAGACAGCATCGTGAAGAAGGCGCAGCAGCGCCTCTTCAACTTCAGGAGGCTGAAGAAATTCGGCTTGTCACCAAAAGCACTCACAAACTTCTACAGATGCACAATCGAGAGCAATCTGGCGGGCTGTATCACCGCCTGGTATGGCAACTGCACCGCCCTCAACCGTAAGGCTCTCCAGAGGGTAGTGAGGTCTGCACAACGCATCACCGGGGGCAAACTACCTGCCCTCCAGGACACCTACACCACCCGATGTCACAGGAAGGCCATAAAGATCATCAAGGACATCAACCACCCGAGCCACTGCCTGTTCACCCCTCTATCATCCAGAAGGCGAGGCCAGTACAGGTGCATCAAAGCTGGGACCGAGAGACTGAGAAACAGCTTCTATCTCAAGGCCATCAGACTGTTAAACAGCCACCACTAACACTGAGTGGCTGCTGCCAACACACTGACACTGACTCAACTCCAGCCACTTTAATAATGGGAATTGATGGGAAATGATGTAAATATATCACTAGCCACTTTAAACAATGCTACCTTATATAATGTTACTTACCCTACATTATTCATCTCATATGCATACGTATATACTGTACTCTATATCATCGACTGTATCCTCATGTAATACATGTATCACTAGCCACTTTAAACTATGCCACTTTGTTTACATACTCATCTCATTTGTACATACTGTACTCGATACCATCTACTGTATCTTGCCTATGCTGCTCTGTACCATCACTCATTCATATATCCTTATGTACATATTCTTTATCCCCTTACACTGTGTACAAGACAGTAGTTTTGGAATTGTTAGTTAGATTACTTGTTATTACTGCATTGTCGGAACTAGAAGCACAAGCATTTCGCTACACTCGCATTAACATCTGCTAACCATGTGTATGTGACAAATAAAATTTGATTTGATTTGATTGGCTGAGACTGACAGAGAGACACACACACACATTGATTGAGAGACCGACGGAGACATACACACACACACACTGACTGAGAGACCGACACACACACACACACACACACACACACACACACACACACACACACACACACACATTGACTGAGAGACTGACAGAGAGACACACACACACACACACACATTGACAGAGAGACACACACACACACACACACACATTGACTGAGAGACTGACCGAGAGACACACACACACAAACATTGACTGAGAGACCGACAGAGACACACACACACACATTTACCGAGAGACCAACAGCGACACACACACATTGACCGAGAGACCGACGGAGACACACACACACACATTTACCGAGAGACCGACAGCGACACACACACACACACACACTGACCGAGAGACCGACGGGGAGACACACACACATTGACTGAGAGACCGACGGAGACACACACACACACACACACACACTGACCGAGAGACCGACAGGGAGACACACACACATCGACTGAGAGACCGACAGCGACACACGCACACACGCACACACATTGACTGAGAGACCGACAGCGACACACGCACACACATTGACTGAGAGACCGACAGCGACACACACACACACACACACACTGACTGAGAGAGCGACACACACACACACACACACATTGACAGAGACCGACAGCGACACACACACACACACACACATACATTTCGACTCCAATTCCACTCCCTTTCTTTTGTGCTGATTACACGTCTAGCAAGTGTTCCTATTGTATCCCAAGGGCAGTGGAGTGTAGAGAAGTGACCACCTACCCACAGAGATCCTTTAAAACAGAGAGGCGCTGGCTACAGAGGTCACGCACTAGCTCACACAATATGATATGGAATATTATGTAGTTGGCTGTTGCTATTAGATTGAAGTTCAAGTCGTGCTCATTTGTGACATGTCTGATTTCGCTGAGCACATTCAAAAGCAACCTTGTGGAGAGACTCATGGAGATAAGAGCTGGTCCAGCTGCTTCTCCTGTCATCACATCCACCCCTCCAACTCCACCTCTGGAATGTGATAGTAGACATTATATACTGGGTGGTCGAGCCCTGAATGCTGATTTGACTGACAGGTATATCAGAACGTATACCACGGTATGATGAATACAATGTATCATTTGCAGTAATTCTACATCATGAGAGAGATATGAAATTGTAGTCAAATCGGTGTAACCTATAAGCGTTGTAATGCATTGCCTCTTCAACTGAACCCCCCCCCGCCCATGTTCCCTCTATATCATTCCAGTCTCAGGTTCCATTCCATCCAGACTGACTCAATTATGTGTCTATTCTCTATGGGGTCTGGGGAACAAAAGGCAGTGAGACCTCGTAGCTCTCACAGCCCTGCTCACAGCAGACTAAGCCAAGCACATCGCTGCAGTGTGTCGACATGGGTCAGGGAGCATACACCTCCAATTGTCAGCCAGCTCTCAGCCTGACACACAATACCTCTGGGTGACCGCAGATAACTCAAAGCCCTCGGTGCCACTGCCAGCACTTGATAGTCTGCTACTCTGCTCAGCATTCACAGCTAGGCCACGTCGATATGAAACACTGAAATGAAACGCTGTAGAAAATCCGCTGGCTACGGTTGGATGGATACACGGGAGCTTTTTTTCATCAACCTCTCGCTCGCTGTCTCCTTGTCACTAAACAAGCTCGACTGCATGCTGTGTTACAGGTGGCCAGTCTTCAATAGCCTTCTTTCGCATTCATAAGCAGCTGAACGCCAAGACTTGAAATAATGGCTTGTTGGGAAGAGAAAGCAGTTTCCTCCCGGCTCTGCACATCTTGCTTTAAAACAACCGGAGTTGGCTACAATATGTCTGTTACTCTGGTACCACTTTCATCTTGACTAGTGAAGACTGTCTGCTGACCTAACAATACTCATCACAGTGCATACTGAATGGTATCGGCTTGCTCTGGAATATCAGACAAATACAGCGATGAACACACTGTGCTATGTAACTAGTGTGTAGTACACCATACACCCTAGTCTAGGCAAGGTACTATCAGACTTCTTTATAGATGATTCTTCGGAGGAGCTGAAAGACTAAATCCTGAGGGAAGCCTGGGTACTTTCACTCCATTGTTTTCCAGGGGTGTAAAGTCAATCACATTTAATCCCTCACTAGTGCCGAGCAGATCCCCTCAATCAAGTCCAGATAGACTGTTATAGATTGTGCCCTTCCAAGCGCTTCATAACAGCAAATCCTCTCTGGAGCTATAGGAGTGGGCGGTCCAGGCAGTAGTCAGCCAGACACTGACTATTGGCTGTTTGTTCTTTCCTTTTTTATGTGATGACATGATGCCCTGGTTCTTTGATCGAGAGAGAGACAGAGAGATGCTGTTGTAGCTAGCTAACTTCTAAGATCCTCTCCTGTCTAATGTATTCACGGTCTCAGGTTGGAGAGAGAGTGGAGGGAAGGGGGGTGGTGGGGAGGTGATGGGTCAGGTTTCCTGGCTGCCAGGCTGGTTTAAGATAATAGCTATGATTTAATCCAGAGCAGCGTCCCCGCTCCCACCAGCTCCCACAGGTTCCCCACGTACAGCCATGCTAATATGCCCAGAGGGCTCCTCCTTCAGTAAGTTGAACAGGAGCCTCGCTGGATTTATGGCAAGCAATATCTTGATATCTTTCCAATAGAATGAATCCCTTTATTTCACAAACCAGAGACGATAGAGAAAGGAAGGAAGATTCTGCATTCTCACCCCCTCCCTCTCTCCCCTTTCTCGCTCCATCTCTGTCACTAGCTCTGAACCTGAGTTGAGGCATTTAGCCAACCTTTTGACCTTAGTGTTTAGTTGTCTGTGCAGTCAGCAGTGCATGGTTATTAATCTCCCTGAGTTAGATGTGTCCTCTGTTCTCCTTAGTGAGTCTGCTACACAGCAGCTTGTCCTCTAGTTTAGTCAGTCTACTACTGGGTGAATGTAGGGTGTCAAAGGTCAATTCTGGACTACCTAGTAGTGAGAGTGGTCTCGAACCGACAGAAGGAGGTCAGGAGGTGGTGCTATCTGGAGAGGAACTCTCACATCCGGGGAGGAGAAGGGGATTGGGGGTGTGGTGGGTGACCCCTGACCCTGAGCGGAGGCAGTGATGTCAGAGGGCAGAGGAAGCTATGCTCTGCGTAACAACTTGTAGCTCCGCTCCACCATCAAGCTAATCACGGTAATCTACACAGACAGATGTTACCCCACCCAGCTCACAAAGCATGCCTCAACAAGGATGGAGGGAGGGATGTAGGCAGGGGCGGTGGGGGAAAGAAGGAAGGCAAGAGGGAGGTGGGAGAGATGCAGTCCTGCTGGGAAAGCACTGAGGCAACGTGTCAGAAGGCTCCTGCCGGTTGCCGCAGCCCCCCTCCCAACCCCACACAGAGTAGCCTGGTGGGGAGTCGTAATACCCCTTTGGCAGTTTATCCAAGGCAACACGCTCCCAATTAAAGGGTCCTTCAAGCAAGATTTACTCCCCACCAAACACCTAAACACCACCCCCCCCCCCCCCCCCCATCTTCCCTCAGTCCTCCGGCAGCCACTTCTCCTTCCCACTTTCCTCCTTCCTCTCCTTCCTGCCACTGTTGATTCTTCTGGCAGGAGGTGGGCACTCATCGCTCTAGGATCTCACAATGCCAAGGCTTTTAACTGTGAGATCAAAGAGGGTGAGAGTTTGCCTACCGCATGATTACATTGGAGATTTCTGGCAAACCTCACCGGGTAGCCCCATTAGGCTCCATGCTTCTCTCATTTTTCCGCAAGAGCTCCCCTGGGCTGCAAGGCAATTATGCAGTGGTGTGGCATAATATTTCATTCTCCTCACATTGCGTTACTCTATGGTGGAGTTTGCTGCTAACAGCATCATACGGCCCAGGAGGAAGGGAGCTGGTTGCTAACGGCGTCATACTACTGGAAAGACATGGAGATTGGATGGATGGGGGGGGGGGGCATGATGGGTTGCTCTCTTCACTCACTGGATAGGTGGGAACACTATTCAGCACTGCATAGAATTTGCATTTTTACCCTGCCTTATGTCATTCATAAATGTCTCAGAGAGCGAGGGAGAGATACCGAGAGGAAATGAAGTGGAACTAAGAGGGTGAGGGAGATATAGGTGAGAAGATGTGGAAGGGCATTCTCCTGTCGTTCTGTTCCGTGGTGTGTGGGACCCCAGGCGAGGCTGTTTAGCTGTAGTGATGATGCCGTTCTGCATGCAGACAGCCAGCCAGGCAGGCAGGCAGGCTACGCCTTACACACTCACAGGTGCTCAGGCTCCCCAGGGTCATCTCCTCTCTCTTCCTCTCCACGTCAGCTCATCATCAGCTAGAGCAGTCTTTCATCATATCCCAACATGCACCCAGGAGGCCCTGCTAACCCTCCTATAGCTCTTAACCTGGAGCTACTGCTACTCACTATGGGTCATAGTCTGAGACCTTGAGCTTTAACATTATGAAGCCAGAGGGTGAACAACATACACAGACTGTGTTAATCACAGATGCCTATAGACCTGCCTCCATCACACACAGGCATCTGTAGCTGTCTCTCCTGATCACGTGTGTGTGTGTGCTGCTTGGCTACGCTAATCACTATTAGCAGGTATAGAGTTTGATTAGGATCCACACAGCAATAATTAACATGTCTGTTGGTGTCCCATGTTTGGTTCCTCTCCCTGTCCTGAGTGTCAGGGGGTAGGTACAGTTGAAGTCGGTAGTTTACATACACCTTAGCCAAGTACATTTAAACTCTGTTTTTCACAAAATTCCCTGTCTTAGGTCAGTCAGGATCACCACTTTATTTGAAGAATGTGAAATGTCAGAATAATAGTAGAGAGAATGATTTATTTCAGCTTCTATTTCTTTCATCACATTCCCAGTGGGTCAGAAGTGTACATACACTCAATTAGTATATGGTAGCATTGCCTTTAAATTGTTTAATTTGTTTCAAACGTTTCGGTAACCTTCCACAAGCTTCCCATAATAAATTGGGTGAATGTTGGCCCATCCCTCCTGACAGAGCTGGTGTAACTGTCAGGTTTATAGTCCTCCTTGCTCGCACACACTTTTTCAGTTCTGCCCATAAATGTTCTATAGGATTGAGGTCAGGGCTTTGTGATGGCCACTCCAATACCTTGACTTTGTTGTCCTTAAGCCATTTTGCCACAACTTTAGAAGTATGCTTGGGATCATTGTCCATTTGGAAGACCCATTTACGACCAAGCTTCATCTTCCTGACTGATGTCTTGAGATGTTGCTTCAATATATCCACATAATTTTCCATCCTCATGAAGCAATCTATTTTGTGAAGAGCACCAGTCTCTCCTGCAGCAAAGCACCCCCACAACATGATGCTGCCACCCCCGTTCTTCACGGTTGGGATGGTTTTCTTTGGCTTGCAAGCCTCCCCCTTTTTCTTCCAAACATAAAGATGGTCATTATGGCCAAACAGTTTTTGTTTCATCAGAACCGGGGGACATTTCTACAAAAAGTACAATCTTTGTCCCCATGTGCAGTTGCAAACCGTAGTTTGGCTTTTTTTATGGCGGTTTTGGAGCAGTGGCTTCTTCCTTGCTGAGCGGCCTTTCAGGTTATGTCGATATAGGACTTGTTTTACTGTGGATATAGATACTTTTGTCCCTGTTTCCTCCAGCATCTTCACAATGTCCTTTGCTGTTGTTCTGGGATTGATTCACACTTTTCGCACCAAAGTACGTTCATCTCTAGGAGACAGAACGCGTCTCCTTCCTGACCGGTATGACGGCTACGTGGTCCCATGGTTTTTATACTTGGAAACTATTGTTTGTACAGATGAACGTGATACCTTCAGACATTTAGAAATTGCTCCCAAGGATTGCTCCCAAGGATGACCCAAGATGGCGTAGCAGTAGGACGTATTGTCGTGTAGTGTCCCTTGTATATATCGTTTGTTTTCGTTTTTTTTTCTTCACATATCTTTAAAACTTTTTGCTGAACCTCAACTTCTTCTAAATACTCTCCTGCAACCCGCCTCACCCAACGTAGCTATTTTTCCTAAAGTATTTATATTTACTTCGGACCTGGAACCCCTCAACTGAAGCTAGCCAACGAACTACCAGCTTCAGCAAAACATTGCTAGCGGTCTTCAGCTAACCGGTCATCAGCTAACCTTTAGCTCGGAAAGCTCTCGCCAGTTCGAACAACGCGACTCTAACCAGAGCATAACGGACCTATTTATTATTTTATTTTATTTTTCATCCCCGGATTCCCATCGCAAACGGAACATTTTGAGCTCCTGGGCTACAATATCCAGACCCACGACCGGTCCATCGATGTCACTGCATGAAGAGGAATAAACAGATACCCCCATCGCGACGTCCCCAAAGGCTAACTCTCTAGCCCTTGCTATCTCCTTGCTTGCAAATTCGGCCTGCTAACTGCTAGCTTGTTTAGCCCGGTCCGCTAACTGCTACCGTGTTTAGCACCGTCTACTAACTGTTAGCTTGTTAGCACAGGCCTGCTAACCGTCTGAATCGCCGCGTCCCAAACACTCACTGAACCCATATTTACTTTCTATCCCTTTTCGATTTTTAATTTGTCTATACCTTCCGGTAACCTGCCTCACCCAATGTGATACGGAACCGCTATTATCTTTACATTTTTAGAACACACTCAAGAACCTCCAGAAGCTAACCAGCTAACTGGCTACAAGCTATTTGGTCATTGTTAGTTTTCTAACCTGGATAACACTCGCCAGTCCAGCTTCCCTGCCCCATCCACCGCTGCCCCTTGGACACTGATCACTTGGCTACATAGCTGATGCATGCTGGACTGTCCATTAATCACGGTAATCCATTCTGCTTGTTTATGTTTTATCTGTCGGCCCCAGCCGCACTTAGGCTCTGTGTGTAGTTAATCCGACCCTCTCTGCCTAATCCATCGCCATTCTACCTGCTGTTGTTGTGCTAGCTGATTAGCTGTTGTCTCACCTACTGTTTTAGCTAGCTCTCCCAATTCAACACCTGTGATTACTGTATGCCTCGCTGTATGTCTCTCTCATATGTCAATATGCCTTGTATACTGTTGTGCAGGTTAGTTATCATTGTTTTAGTTTACAATGGAGCCCCTAGTTCCACTCTTTATACCCCTGTTACCTCCTTTGTCCCACCCCCCACACATGCGGTGACCTCACCCATTACAACCAGCATGTCCAGAGATACAACCTCTCTCATCATCACCCAGTGCCTGGGCTTACCTCCGCTGTACCCGCACCCCACCATACCCCTGTTTGTGCATTATGCCCTGAATATATTCTACCATGCCCAGAAACCTGCTCCTCTTATTCTCTGTCCCCAACGCCCTAGGCGACCAGTTTTGATAGCCTTCAGCCGCACCCTCATACTACTCCTTCTCTGTTCCGCGGGTGATGTGGAGGTAAACCCAGGCCCTGCATGTCCCCAGGCACCCTCATTTGTTGACTTCTGTGATCGAAAAAGCCTTGGTTTCATGCATGTCAACATCAGAAGCCTCCTCCCTAAGTTTGTCTTACTCACTGCTCTAGCACACTCTGCTAACCCTGATGTCCTTGCCGTGTCTGAATCCTGGCTCAGGAAGGCCACCAAAAATTCTGAGATTTCCATACCCAACTATAACATCTTCCGTCAAGATAGAACTGCCAAAGGAGGAGGAGTCGCAGTCTACTGCAGAGAGAGCCTGCAAAGTAATGTCATACTTTCCAGGTCCATACCCAAACAGTTCGAACTACTAATTTTGAAAATTACTCTCTCCAGAAATAAGTCTCTCACTGTTGCCGCCTGCTACCGACCCCCCTCAGCTCCCAGCTGTGCCCTGGACACCATTTGTGAATTGATCGCCCCCCATCTAGCTTCAGAGTTTGTTCTGTTAGGTGACCTAAACTGGGATATGCTTAACACCCCGGCAGTCCTACAATCTAAGCTAGATGCCCTCAATCTCACTCAAATCATCAAGGAACCCACCAGGTACAACCCTAACTCTGTAAACAAGGGCACCCTCATTGACGTCATCCTGACCAACTGGCCCTCCAAATACACCTCCGCTGTCTTCAACCAGGATCTCAGCGATCACTGCCTCATTGCCTGTATCCGCTACGGAGCCGCAGTCAAACGACCACCCCTCATCACTGTCAAACGCTCCCTAAAACACTTCTGTGAGCAGGCCTTTCTAATCGACCTGGCCCGGGTATCCTGGAAGGACATTGACCTCATCCCGTCAGTTGAGGATGCCTGGTCTTTCTTTAAAAGTAACTTCCTCACCATTTTAGATAAGCATGCTCCGTTCAAAAAATGCAGAACTAAGAACAGATATAGCCCCTGGTTCACTCCAGACCTGACTGCCCTCGACCAGCACAAAAACATCCTGTGGCGGACTGCACTAACATCGAACAGTCCCCGCGATATGCAACTGTTCAGGGAAGTCAGGAACCAATACACACAGTCAGTCAGGAAAGCTAAAGCCAACTTCTTCAGGCAGAAGTTTGCATCCTGTAGCTCCAACTCCAAAAAGTTCTGGGACACTGTGAAGTCCATGGAGAACAAGAGCACCTCCTCCCAGCTGCCCACTGCACTGAGGCTAGGTAACACGGTCACCACCGATAAATCCATGATTATCGAAAACTTCAACAAGCATTTCTCAACGGCTGGCCATGCCTTCCGCCTGGCTACTCCAACCTCGTCCAACAGCTCCCCCCCCCCCCCCGCAGCTACTCGCCCAAGCCTCTCCAGGTTCTCCTTTACCCACATCCAGATAGCAGATGTTCTGAAAGAGCTGCAAAACCTGGACCCGTACAAATCAGCTGGGCTTGACAATCTGGACCCTCTATTCCTGAAACTATCCGCCGCCATTGTCGCAACCCCTATTACCAGCCTGTTCAACCTCTCTTTCATATCGTCTGAGATCCCCAAGGATTGGAAAGCTGCCGCAGTCATCCCCCTCTTCAAAGGGGGCGACACCCTGGACCCAAACTGTTACAGACCAATATCCATCCTGCCCTGCCTATCTAAGGTCTTCGAAAGCCAAGTCAACAAACAGATCACTGACCATCTTGAATCCCACCGTACCTTCTCCGCTGTGCAATCTGGTTTCCGAGCTGGTCACGGGTGTACCTCAGCCACGCTCAAGGTGCTAAACGATATCATAACCGCCATCGATAAAAGACAGTACTGTGCAGCCGTCTTCATAGACCTTGCCAAGGCTTTCGACTCTGTCAATCACCGTATTCTTATTGGCAGACTCAGTAGCCTCGGTTTTTCGGATGACTGCCTTGCCTGGTTCACCAATTACTTTGCAGACAGAGTTCAGTGTGTCAAATCGGAGGGCATGCTGTCTGGTCCTCTGGCAGTCTCTATGGGGGTGCCACAGGGTTCAATTCTCGGGCCGACTCTTTTCTCTGTATATATCAATGATGTTTCTCATGCTGCGGGCGATTCCCTGATCCACCTCTACGCAGACGACACCATTCTATATACTTCCGGCCCGTCCTTGGACACTGTGCTATCTAACCTCCAAACGAGCTTCAATGCCATACAGCACTCCTTCCGTGGCCTCCAACTGCTCTTAAACGCTAGTAAAACCAAATGCATGCTTTTCAACCGTTCGCTGCCTGCACCCGCACGCCTGACCAGCATCACCACCCTGGATGGTTCCGACCTTGAATATGTGGACATCTATAAGTACCTAGGTGTCTGGCTAGACTCTAAACTCTCCTTCCAGACCCATATCAAACATCTCCAATCGAAAATCAAATCAAGAGTCGGCTTTCTATTCCGCAACAAAGCCTCCTTCACTCACGCCGCCAAACTTACCCTAGTAAAACTGACTATCCTACCGATCCTCGACTTCGGCGATGTCATCTACAAAATTGCTTCCAACACTCTACTCAGCAAACTGGATGCAGTTTATCACAGTGCCATCCGTTTTGTCACTAAAGCACCTTATACCACCCACCACTGCGACTTGTATGCTCTAATCGGCTGGCCCTCGCTACATATTCGTCGCCAGACCCACTGGCTCCAGCTCATCTACAAGTCCATGCTAGGTAAAGCTCCGCCTTATCTCAGTTCACTGGTTACGATGGCAACACCCATCCGTAGCACGCGCTCCAGCAGGTGTATCTCACTGATCATCCCTAAAGCCAACACCTCATTTGGCCGCCTTTCGTTCCAGTTCTCTGCTGCCTGTGATTGGAACGAATTGCAAAAATCACTGAAGTTGGAGACTTTTATCTCCCTCACCAACTTCAAACATCTGCTATCTGAGCAGCTAACCGATCGCTGCAGCTGTACATAGTCTATTGGTAAATAGCCCACCCATTTTCACCTACCTCATCCCCATACTGTTTTTATTTATTTATTTTTCTGCTCTTTTGCACACCAATATCTCTACCTTTACATCTGCATAATTGTAATTATTTGCCTACCTTCTCATGCCTTTCGCACACAATGTATATATAGACTCCCCTTTTTTCTACTGTGTTATTGACTTGTTAATTGTTTACTCCATGTGTAACTCTGTGTTGTCTGTTCACACTGCTATGCCTTATCTTGGCCAGGTCGCAGTTGCAAATGAGAACTTGTTCTCAACTAGCCTACCTGGTTAAATAAAGGTGAAATAAAAAAAAAAAAAAAAACCAGACTTGTGGAGGTCTACAATGTTTTTTATGAGGTCTTGGCTGATTTCTTTGGATTTTCCCATGATGTCAAGCAAAGAGGCACTGAGTTTGAAGGTAGGCCTTGAAATACATCCACAGGTACACCTTGAATTGACTCAAATGATGTCAATTAGCCTATCAAAAAACTTCGAAGGCCATGACATAATTTTCGGGAAATTTTCCAAGCCGTTTAAAGGCACAGTCACCTTAGTGTATGTAAACTTCTGACTCACTGGAATTGTGATATAGTGAAATTTGTTGAGTGGTTGAAAAACAAGTTTTAATCACCCAAACCTAACTTTTTTCAATTGTACGTAAAGAGACAGCTGGATCTCACTGCCCAAGGATAGCTGCCTTTAGCCTAAGTTGGATCATGGCTGTCTTAGTGTTGTTTGTAGAGAAAATTATATTTTGGAAGTGAAACTGCTAATAACAGCTGGTCTTATTTTTGTTCTATGTTGCTTGGATTGTTCACATAAACATTCACACACAGTCCCTTCGTATCGTTTTACCTTATCGTTTTACCCACATTGACAGTCTGTTAAATCTTACCCCTCCTCTCCCTCTTCTCCTTTGCCAGAGATCCGCGGTGGCCGGGGGCCTAAGGAGGGGTCACTGAGGTCGCTGCCCCTGTACGACACGCCCTACGAGCCAGCGGAGAATGGAGGGGACTCGGACGGCGAGCGTCCCCGCTGCCCCAGAGAGAGCCGGCTGCCGCAGGATGACGAGAGGCCCCCGGAGGAGTACGACCAGCCCTGGGAGTGGAAGAAGGAGCGCATCTCCAAGGCCTTTGCAGGTACGAGAGCACGTATGTAACACTCCTCTCCTCCTGCTCCACGTCCCCTACATTACTGTCACTCTGTGTCTGTTCTGCTGTCCCTCTCCATCCCGCTAATTGCCCTGGTACCCTTTTCCAGCACTAACCAATGTGATTACTGCTTCTTTCGTGGTTTCTGGGTATCTTATCTTCAGAAAGGCATTGTTAATTTTCATTTCCTTCCCTCTCGTGAAGCATAACGGTAAGTTAATTTGCAGGTGTCTGTTCTGCTGAGTGGGGCCTTTTTCTGGGTGTCTGTCAAGCTTTGGGCATTTATTGTCATGAATCTTGCCCTGGAGGCAGCTCTGCAGAGTGTGGCTGTGCCAGCTAGTGACCAAAGTCATACCATCTGATTTTAAACATAACCCTAACCTTAACCACACTGCCAACTGGACATTTTAATTAAAAATGTCCAAAAACCAAAAAGCAAATTTTAGTTGTCATACATTTTTACAATATATCCAATTTTGACTTGGCTGCTGTCCCGTCTAGCGGAAATCTATCAGTTCCAGGGGAAGTTTCATGACAATAAACATCAACCTGCAGCTTGGGAGAGACCTATGGTGTATGGTAGTTAGGGGAGCATGACTGTGTTTGTGTGTTCTCATGCGTTCATATACAGTATACACTACATATACAAAAGTATGTGGACACTCCTTCAAATCAGTGGATTTGGCTATTTCAGCCACACCCATTGCTGACAGGTGTATAAATTTGTGCACACAGCCATGCAATCTCCAACGACAAACATTGGCAGAATAGAATGGCCTTCTTGAAGATCACCTAAGATCACCATGTGCAGTGCCAAGCGTCGGCGCAGTGGAAATGCGCTCTCTGGAGTGATGAATCACGCTTTATCATCTGGCAGTCCGAACGGAGGAATCTGGGTTTGGCGGATGCTACGATAAGGCTTCCTGCCCGAATGCATAGTGCTGTAAGGTTCCAGTGTAGAGCAATCTTAACGCTACAGCATATAATGACATATATAATGACATTCTAGACAATTCTGTGGTTTTGGGGAAGGCCCTTTCCTGTTTCAGCATGACAATGCTCCCGTACACAAAGCAAGGTCCATACAGAAATTGTTTGTCGAGATCGGTGTGGAAGAACTTGACTGGCCAGCACATAACCCTGACCTCAACCCAATCAAACACCTTTGGGATGAATTGGAATGCCGACTGCGAGCCAGGCCTAACCGCCCAACATCAGTGCCCGACCTCACTAATGCTCTTGCGGCTGAATGGAAGGAAGTCCTCGCAGCAATGTTCCAACATCTAGTGGAAAGCCTTCCCAGAAGAGTGGAGGCTGTTACAGCAGCAGAGGGGGGACCAACTCCATATTAATGCTCATGATTTTGGAATGCGATGTTCGACGAGCTGGTGTCCACATACCTTCGGTCATGTAGTGTATGTGTGCATGTACAGTTGAAGTCGGAAGTTTACATACACTTAGGTTGGAGTCATTAAAACTAGTTTTTCAACCACTCCACAATTTTCTTGTTAACAAACTATAGTTTTGGCAAGTCAGTTAGGACATCTACTTTGTGCATGACACAAGTCATTTTTCCAACAATTGTTTACAGACAGATTATTTCACTTTTAATTCACTGTATCACAATTCCAGTGAGTCAGAAGTTTACATAAACTAAGTTGACTGTGCCTTTAAACAGCTTGGAAAATTCCAGAAAATGATGTCATGGCTTTCGAAGCTTCTGATAGGCTAATTGACATCATTTGGGTCAATTGGAGGTGTACCTGTGGATGTATTTCAAGGCCTACCTTCAAACTCGGTGCTTCTTTGCTTGACATCATGGGAAAATCAAAAGAAATCAGCCAACACCTCATAAAAAAACATTGTAGACCTCCACGAGTCTGGTTCATCGTTGGGAGCAATTTTCAAACGCCTGAAGGTACCACATTCATCTGTACAAACAATAATTTGCAAGTATAAACACCATGGGACAATGCGGCCGTCATACCGGTCAGGAAGGAGACTCGTTCTGTCTCCTAGAGATGAACGTACTTTGGTGCGAAAAGTGTGAATCAATCCCAGAACAACAGCAAAGGACCTTGTGAAGATGCTGGAGGAAACGGGTACAAATGTATCTCTATCCACAGTAAAACGAGTCCTATATCGACATAACCTGAAAGGTCGCTCAGCAAGGAAGAAGCCACTGCTCCAAAACCGCAATAAAAAAGCCAGACTATGGTTTGCAACTGCACATGGGGACAAAGAATTGTACTTTTTGGAGAAATGTCCTCTGGTCTGATGAAATTAAAATAGAACTGTTTGGCCATAATGACCCTCATTAGGTTTGTAGGAAAAAGGAGGATGCTTGCAAGCCGAAGAACACCATCCCAACCGTGAAGCACGGGGGTGGCACCATCATGTTGTGGGGCTGCTTTGCTGCAGGAGGGGCTGGTGCTCTTCATAAAAATAGATGGCATCATGAGGCAGGACAATTATGGATATTTATTTTTGCCTTTATTTAACTAGCAAGTTAGTTAAGAACAAATTGTTATTTTCAATGACGGCCTTGGAACAGTGGGTTAACTGCCTTGTTCAGGGTCAGAACGACAGATATTGACCTTGTTAGCTCGGGGATTCGATCTTGCAACCTTCCGGTTACTAGTCCAATGCTCTAACCACCAGGCTATCTGCCGCCCCAATATATTGAAGCAACATCTCAATACATCAGTCAAGAAGTTAAAGCTTGGTCGCAAATGGGTCTTCCAAATGTACAATGACCCCAAGAATACTTCCAAAGTTGTGGCAAAATGGCTTAAGGACAACAAAGTCAAGGTATTGGAGTGGCCACCACAAAGCCCTGACCTCAATCCTATAGAATATTTGTGGGCAGAACTGAAAAAGCGTGTTCGAGCAAGGAGGCCTACAAACCGGACTCAGTTACATCAGCTCTCTCAGGAGGAATGGGCCAAAATTCAACCAACTTATTGTGGGAAGCTTGTGGAAGGCTACTCAAAACGTTTGACCCATGTTAAACAATTTAAAGGCAATGCTACCAAATACTAATTGAGTGTATGTAAACTTCTGACCCACTGGGAATGTGATCAAATCAAATCAAATCACATTTATTTATATAGCCCTTCGTACATCAGCTGATATCTCAAAGTGCTGTACAGAAACCCAGCCTAAAACCCCAAACAGCAAGCAATGCAGGTGTAGAAGCACAGTGGCTAGGAAAAACTCCCTAGAAAGGCCAAAACCTAGGAAGAAACCTAGAGAGGAACCAGGCTATGTGGGGTGGCCAGTCCTCTTCTGGCTGTGCCGGGTGGAGATTATAACAGAACATGGCCAAGATGTTTAAATGTTCATAAATGACCAGCATGGTCCAATAATAATAAGGCAGAACAGTTGAAACTGGAGCAGCAGCACGGCCAGGTGGACTGGGGACAGCAAGAAGTCATCATGTCAGGTAGTCCTGAGGCATGGTCCTAGGGCTCAGGTCCTCCGAGAGAGAGAAAGAAAGAGAGAATTAGAGAGAGCGCACTTAAATTCACACAGGACACCGAATAGGACAGGAGAAGTACTCCAGATATAACAAACTGACCCTAGCTCCCCGACACTTAAACTACTGCAGCATAAATACTGGAGGCTGAGACAGGAGGGGTCAGGAGACACTGTGGCCCCAGCCGAGGACACCCCCGGACAGGGCCAAACAGGAAGGATATAAGCCCACCCACTTTGCCAAAGCACCACTAGAGGGATATCTTCAACCACCAACTTACCTTCCTGAGACAAGGCCGAGGATAGCCCACAAAGATCTCCGCCATGGCACAACCCAAGGGGGGAGGGGGGAGGGGGGGGGGGGGGCGTGCCAACCCAGACAGGAAGATCACATCAGTGACTCAACCCACTCAAGTGACGCACCCCTCCTAGGGACGGTATGAAAAAGCCCCAGTAAGCCAGTGACTCAGCCCCTGTAATAGGGTTAGAGGCAGAGAATCCCAGTAGAAAGAGGGGAACCGGCCAGGCAGAGACAGCAAGGGCGGTTCGTTGCTCCAGAGCCTTTCCGTTCACCTTCCCACTCCTGGGCCAGACTACACTCAATCATATGACCCACTGAAGAGATGAGTCTTCAGTAAAGACTTAAAGGTTGAGACCGAGTTTGCGTCTCTTACATGGGTAGGCAGACCATTCCATAAAAATGGAGATCTATAGGAGAAAGCCCATTCTCCAGCTGTTTGCTTAGAAATTCTAGGGACAATTAGGAGGTCTGCGTCTTGTGACCGTAGCGTACGTGTAGGTATCTACGGCAGGACCATATCAGGACCATATCAGAGAGATAGTTAGGAGCAAGCCCATGTAATGCTTTGTAGGTTAGCAGTAAAACCTTGAAATCAGCCCTTGCCTTGACATGAAGCCAGTGTAGGGAGGCTAGCACTGGAGTAATATGATCAAATTTTTTGGTTCTAGTCAGGATTCTAGCAGCTGTATTTAGCACTAACTGAAGTTTATTTAGTGCTTTATCCGGGTAGCCGGAAAGTAGAGCATTGCAGTAGTCTAACCTAGAAGTGACAAAAGCATGGATACATTTTTCTGCATCATTTTTGGACAGAAAGTTTCAGATTTTTGCAATGTCACGTAGATGGAAAAAAGCTGTCCTTGAAATGGTCTTGATATGTTCTTCAAAAGAGAGATCAGGGTCCAGAGTAACGCCGAGGTCCTTCACAGTTTTATTTGAGACGACTGTACAACCATTAAGATTAATTGTCAGATTCAACAGAAATTCTCTTTGTTTCTTGGGACCTAGAACAAGCATCTCTGTTTTGTCTGAGTTTAAAAGTAGAAAGTTTGCAGCCAACCACTTCCTTATGTCTAAAACACATGCTTCTAGCGAGGGCAATAGAAGATGAAAGAAATGAAAGCTGAAATAAATAATTCTCTACTATTAGTCTGACATTTCACATTCTTCAAATAAAGTGGTGATCCTAAATTACCTAAGACAGCGAATTTTTACTCAGATTGAATGTCAGGAATTGTGAAAAATTAAGTTTAAATGTATTTGGTGAAACTTATGACTTCAACTCTATGTGTGCATCTGTCTGTCTGTCTCAATGTTACTGAATGTCAACTGTGGTTTAGAGAGCTCCAGCATAGCTTACACAGCCATAACTGAACAGGGCTGTTCCAGGACAAACTCTGGTTTTGGAAGACATACACAAACACACAAAAAGAGCAGAGGAAAAACCAACACCTTTCCTCGATTTGAAGCTATACTATACCAAATATTTAAAAATCCTTTAAAGGTTTTTATTTATTTTTTATTTACCTTTTCCTCCTTTTTTCTTGACCTTTTTTGTATTCTTTGAACAGCTCTGCTCTGTTCTGACTGCATTAGCTACAAGGGCTCTGTAAGTGGCAGTGGATCAGAACCAGAGTCAAGGAAGGACAACACCTCTAAATCCCTCACAGGTACCACTAACACACACCACCCGGGCTGGTCTCTGTCTCTGTCCCTCTGTTTCTATTTGTCTGTATTTACTTTTTCTACATTTCTCTGTTTCATACTGCAGTAAATGTGTGCTGTCTCTTTCAGCTATGAGGAAAAACGGATGTTGGTTTCTTTCCTTCATTGATTTTCCCCTCATTATTGTGTCTTTCATCCAGCACTAAGACAACATTATTTAGGATGCTATTTACAAACACTCTTCTCACATTATTTCCTTTGATGGTAATTAATTTAATTTGCTCGGGATGTCAAAGTGATGTCTGCTGTGGGAGAACAGAGGTAAGAGTGCTGAAGTTATCCTTCAAAGAGGAAGACTGGGGTTGGAGAAGTGCTTTGATTTATTGCCGGTCTTCAACCTTTTCCTGTTCCATTCAGCCCATAATGATATCCCAGTGTTTGGTGGAGAGAGACTTCTCTCACAATCTGTCATAAAACAGCTTTCTGAAAGAAGAAGCCCCTCCCTTTCTCTCAGCTTGTGTGAAGACCTGACTGTGAACTGGCTCTGTTCTAGACATATTGATCATCAAAAAGCTCAGACATTTCAACAACTTCTTATGAAAAGGGCCTCAACTCTAACACTGTCCATATACCTATGTCTTAAAGATGACAGCTCTGGTAGACCTAGGTCTTACGCGTTATCTTCTATATCCTGGCTGTTTGAAGATTAGATCATCGTCAGAGCACTGTAAGAAGTGTGTCATCATTATGCGACCCTGGCGACTGCAGATAGAGATGGGGGGGTTGAATGAGCCGGTACCTCATGCTCAGCCAGAAGTCTCAGATCACTCAGGACAGGTCATGGACCCAGGCCAAGGGTCAGGGCGATGGACAGTCCCTTTCTCCTCGCTGTCACCTTAATGACTTGTCGTCTGTTACTATTGGGTGTGTTAGGAAGGTACTTTCCACCTAGCTTCAGATATTGTGTATATGATGCGTTTCATATTCTGTTGGTGAAGTTAAATTGTTTGCATTTTAAACCACCATTTGCATAGATGAATAATGATATTGTTCACTCTTCAAATCTCGTCTGTGGTTTTCAGCCGCTTGAAGATGCCACGTAGATTCTGTTTATATTTAGACGTTTGTGTGCGGAATTAAAGTGTCGGCACGCAAAATAGTAACGGTTAATGAAGAAAAATGCACCCCCATAAATAGTGCAGAGTGGGTGTATAAGAGGTATTAAACAAGCACCATAATGTAGCCACCTTTATCTCTTCCTAGCTGAACGCTGTAATTCCATTTGAATAAGGCGCTGTTTGTCTTCATTAGAGCTGTATACCACCTCCTCTCCTTAGCTGTCCCTGCCGCGTGGGGCTGCCTGCCTCCCTGCCTAGTGCATCCACACATGCAGTACATGTTGTTGGTTTTACAGGTCCTCGCATATTATTCTCTGTTTTACAGGTCCTCACATATTATTCTCTGTTTTACAGGTCCTCACATATTATTCTCTGTTTTACAGGTCCTCACATATTATTCTCTGTTTTACAGGTCCTCACATATTATTCTCTGTTTTACAGGTCCTCACATATTATTCTCTGTTTTACAGGTCCTCACATATTATTCTCTGTTTTACAGGTCCTCGCATATTATTCTCTGTTTTACAGGTCCTCACATATTATTCTCTGTTTTACAGGTCCTCACATATTATTCTCTGTTTTACAGGTCCTCACATATTATTATCTGTTTTACAGGTCCTCACATATTATTCTCTGTTTTACAGGTCCTCACATATTATTATCTGTTTTACAGGTCCTCACATATTATTCTCTGTTTTACAGGTCCTCGCATATTATTCTCTTGGCAGATATGCAATGTAATGTAAATTCCCTCCCTTGTTAGGGTGTTGGGACGTTGTGTACCTGCCGTTCGGTTAATCACTCATCATCGCTGCCCCCCCCCCCCCCCCTTCCCACTCAGGCATTGACTTTGTGATGGATGAGCCCGAGGGAGTGAGGAAGATCCATTAAAATTTGGCCATATGAAGAGAGCCTCTGTGTGATAGGGGTTGGTATGTATGTGTGTGTGTGCGTGCGTGCTTGCGGGGGTACACACACTTGCATGTGTATGTACAGACCGTGTGTGTGTGTGTCCATGTTCAAAATCCACACCACACACACTAATACACCCAGACATTAAACAGGCAGCGATTGTAAATCTGAGTAGTGCCTCATTGTGTCTGGCTAGAGAGCCAGTGTTCCTTAATCCATAGGCCCTGTTGCTGCCTATTAAACACCACGAGGTTGGCTGATTGCCAGCCTAACCCAGTGCACTTACTGCAGGCAAGATAACAGGAGATGCTGTCAGAGCCCTGAGCCAGGTCCTGAGGAGCAACACACACCGCTTTATGGGGTTTTAATGACTCTTCAAGGACTTAATGACCCAGAGAAAGCTCTTCTATTCTTTAAGTAAATCATTGAATCAGTTTCGTTCCAGTAGTATTGCTGCAGTTTGTTTTAAAGAGGAGATAACAGAGTGGTTGGTGAGCCTGGTCCATGCCCTGGCCCCATGGTTCTGTCTCTCTCTCTGTGAAAGACCTGTCCCCCGTGATGGCTTGTCACTCCACAGTGCTTCACCCCCCCCCCACCCCCCTGTTCTGGCCTCCCCTCCTCTGCTCTATGGCTGATAACCCCCCCTGACAAGCCTCTTTCATGAGCCTCAAATGGCTCCGCTGCCTTTGAACGCACAGCTCGCTGCCTGTTATCTTTCACTCACACACGTTGGCCACCCAGCCCTAACCCCCACCTCCTTTCCCCCTGCACAGAGCGGGGGCTCTTCCAACCTGACCGTAGCTCTGCTCTCCCCTGAGAGGCCCGCTGGATGTCCAGCTGAGTCTAGGCAGAACAGGCACGCTGTCATCTCCCCTCCATCACTCGCTCACCTCCACTTTCATATTTAATAGGAACAGATTCTCTTCTTCACAACGGATAAGTGTTGGGAGAGAGGGATTGAGAGAGGTGGATGGTGATTCGATGGATACAGCGTGTATTTGTCAGTTTCTTCCACAATGAGCCGTGAACTACTAGCTTCTGGTGATAGTAATATGAGAGCATCTGCAAAAGCAATTTTTGTTCTACTGAGCTATCCTCCAACTCCTAATAAATGCCATAAATATTGTAATCTACCAACTTATTTTGAATATGCAATTAGCAGGGCAAATTAAGCAGAACTAAATGAAATGGCACAAGTGGGCCAGTGATTTATGTGGCATCGCTGTTTACACTGTGCTGCCTAATTAAAAGGACAAGGTAAACAAATACCTCTTGTAGAGACGTTTTAAAAAATATATATATATATATATATATATATTAATAATAATAGTCTAGAGCTTTTATGGAATGTCTTTCTCGGACTCTCTCTCTCCATCTGTCTCTCACTCTCTTCATCACCAGTCAAAACTGGCACAAGACCGAACACTCCACTTGACACCGTACCAGAATTGCCGGAAATCCACACTCCACAGACCTGTCAGGGCAGGATGTCACAGGAAGCTATGTCATTGTGTCTTCCTGTTCCTGTCATCACCGTTATATTCTGAGAATCCAACAAGTCCTGGCTCTGGCCAATGTTAAGTCAATTGGATGTTTGAAGCTTTGTGGATTTAGAATGAGATTGGGCCCAAGAAGATAACTTTCCTCCTAAAAAGCTCTCTCTCTTTCTCTCTCTGTGTCAACAGAATGTTTTGTGTACCGACATGGGTAAAGCTTATGTAATAGACGGATGGGGTATTGGTGAAATACCTCTTAAACACCAGTCATGTCGAGATATCCTTCTGTCGACAAGTCCTGTTCATGCAGTAGTCATGATGACCTGTGTGTATGGCATACCCCGTGGTTAAAATGGTATTTGGGTGGTGAAGGGTCCCTAGTTCAGAGGGGGGGGGGGATATAATTGTGCGGCCTAATGAATTTATTTCAATTGACTGATTTCCCTAAATGAACTGTAACTCAGCAAAATCTTTGAAATTGTTGCATGTTGTTTATTTTTGTTGAGTATAATATACAAGCCTCTATATATATATATATATATATACTGACAAAAGCACATATTGCAGGTAGTGGATGGGATCGACATTTGGGGGAAAATAACTGAGACATAAAAGGACATCCTACTCCAAAATGAATGAAAATAAAATTATGCTGACAATATCATTTCCCCTCCAGAAATGAGCCCAATATAACTATTAGTCCATATGATCAGGCAGGTATGTTATTTAGAAATAATGATCACCTGATGCAGCCCACCAGCTATAAATATATAGGCTTGTGGTTGTTCATTTACCCCATTGGGCTAATCATTAGCTAGATCAAACTCTAAAGTCTAAACATTAGGCTATCTTGTTGCTAGTTATAGGAACATTATGACTTGAATGTCCACCCAAAAAACATTCTACTGTCACTCAGCCAAACAAGGATGACGTACTGTGAATATAGTGTAGACCTACCTCAAATAAAATAAAATTGTATTTGTCACATACACATGGTTAGCAGATGTTAATGCGAGTGTAGCGAAATGCTTGTGCTTCTAGTTCCGACAATGCAGTAATAACCAACGAGTAATCTAACCTAACAATTTCACAACTACCTTATACACACAAGTGTAAAGGGATGAAGAATATGTATATAAAGATACATGAATGAGTGATGGTACAGAACGTCATAGGCAAGATGCAGTAGATGGTATCGAGTAAAGTATATACATATGAGATGAGTAATGTAGGGTATGTAAACATATAAAAGTGGCATTGTTTAAAGTGGCTAGTGTTACATGTATTATAAAGATAGATACATGTATACATAAATATGGCAAGATGCAGTAGATGGTATAGAGTACAGTATATACATATGAGATGAGTTATGTAGGGTATGTAAACATTATATAAAGTGGCTAATGATACATTTTTTACATCAATTTTCCAATATTAAAGTGGCTAGAGTTGAGTCCGTATGTTGGCAGCAGCCACTCAATGTTAGTGGTGGCTGTTTAACAGTCTGATGGCCTTGAGATAGAAGCTGTTTTTCAGTCTCTCGGTCCCTGCTTTGATGCACCTGTACTGACCTCGCCTTCTGGATGATAGCGGGGTGAACAGGCAGTGGCTCGGGTGGTTGTTGTCCTTGATGATCTTTATGGCCTTCCTGTGACATTGGGTGATGTAGGTATCCTGGAGGGCAGGTAGTTTGCCCCCGGGGGTGAGTTGTGCAGACCTCGCTACCCTCTGGAGAGCCTTACGGTTGTGGGCGGAGCAGTTGCCGTACCAGGCGGTGATACAGCCCGACAGGATGCTCTCGATTGTGCATCTGTAAAAGTTTGTGATTGCTATTGGTGACAAGCCAAATTTCTTCAGCCTCCTGAGGTTGAAGAGGCGCTGCTGCGCCTTTTCACCACGCTGTCTGTGTGGGTGGACCAATTCAGTTTGTCCGTGATGTGTACGCTGAGGAACTTAACTCTCCACCCTCTCCACTACTGTCCCGTCGATGTGGATAGGGGGGTGCTCCCTCTGCTGTTTCCTGAAGTCCACGATCATCTCCTTTGTTTTGTTGACAGAGTGTGAGGTTATTTTCCTGAAAACCACACTCCGAGGGCCCTCACCTCCTCCCTGTAGGCTATCTCATTGTTGTTGGTAATCAAGCCTACCACTGTAGTGTCGTCTGCAAACTTGATTTGGTTTCATGCATGGCCACGCAGTCGTGGGTGAACAGGGAGTACAGGAGAGGGCTCAGAACGCACCCTTGTGGGGCCCCAGTGTTGAGGATCAGCGGGGTGGAGATGTTGTTACCTACCCTCACCACCTGGGGGAGGCCCGTCAGGATGTCCAGTACCCAGTTGCACAGGGTGGGGTCGAGACCCAGGGTCTCGAGCTTGATGACGAGTTTCTGAGCTGTAGTCGATGAACAGCATTCTCACATAGGTATTCCTCTTGTCCAGATGGGTTAGGGCAGTGTGCAGTGTGGTTGCGATTGCGTCGTCTGTGGACCTATTGGGGCAGAAAGCAAATTGGAGTGGGTCTAGGGTGTCAGGTAGTGTGGAGGGAATATGGTCCTTGACTAGTCTCTCAAAGCACTTCATGGTGACGGAAGTGAGTGCTACAGGGTGGTAGTCGTTTAGCTCAGTTACCTTAGCTTTCTTGGGAACAGGAATAATGGTGGCCCTCTTGAAGCATGTGGGAACAGCAGACTGGGATAAGGATTGATTGAATATGTCCATAAACACACCAGCTAGCTGGTCTGCGCATGCTCTGAGGACGCGGCTGGGGATGCCGTCTGGGCCTGCAGCCTTGCGAGGGTTAACACGTTTATATGTTTTACTCACATCGGCTGCAGTGAAGGAGAGTCCACAGGTTTTGGTAGCGGGCCTTGTCATTGGCACAGTATTGTCCTCAAAGCGAGCTAAGAAGTTGTTTAGTCTGTCTGTGAGCAAGACATCCTGGTCCGCGACGGGGCTGGTTTTCTTTTGGTAATCCGTGATTGACTGTAGACCCTGCCACATACCTATTGTGTCTGAGCCGTTGAATTGCGACTCTACTTTGTCTCTATACTGACGCTTAGCTTGTTTGATTGCCTTGCGGAGGGAATAGCTACACTGTTTTTATTCGGTCATGTTTCCAGTCACCTTGCCCTGGTTAAAAGCAGTGGTTTGCGCTTTCAGTTTCGGGCGAATGCTGCCATCAGGTTTCTGGTTTGGGAATGTTTTAATAGTTGCTGTGGGTACGACATCGCCGATGCACTTGCTAATAAACTCGCTCACCAAATCAGCGTATTCATCAATGTTGTTGTTTGACGCAATGTGGAACATATCCCAATCCACGTGATCGAATCAATCTTGAAGCATGGAATCAGATTGGTCGGACCAGCGTTGAACAGACCTGAGCGCGGGAGCTTCCTGTTTTAGTCTCTGTCTATAGACAGGGAGCAACAAAAGGGAGTCGTGGTCAGCTTTTCCGAAAGGAGGGTGGGGGAGGGCCTTATATGCTGAAGTTAGAATAACAATGATCCAGGGTTTTACCAGCCCTGGTAGCACAATCGATATGTTGATAGAATTTAGGGAGTCTTGTTTTCAGATTAGCCTTGTTAAAATCCCCAGCTACAATGAATGCAGCCTCAGGATATGTGGTTTCCAGTTTACATAGTGTCAAATAAAGTTTGTTCAGGGCCATCGATGTGTCTGCTTGGGGGGGAATATATGCGGCTGTGAATATAATCGAAGACACCTATTACACATGACCCGTGTTACATTTAGCCCCACCCTTCCTTATGCATTCAACGGCCATTGGTGCCCGCTAACACGCATAAACCATCTGTCTGCTCTAAACTCTGGTTCTAAAATTGTGCATTTTACTCATTTATTGGATTTGAGAAATAAGAGTAGTAACACTAGAAAGCTCAGCGATCCTCCTCTTTTAACAGTGGCCATCGACTGCTTTCAAAGGAGTGTTCTTTTTCCCGCGACTTCATTTAGAACGTTGTAGGCTACAGTGACTGGGCATATACTCGCAATTTGAATGCGCCTTGAGAGGAATATTATTTTCTCGCATTGAATGCGACAGGCTGAACAATTGAATATTCTACTATGGGGTTGTCTGAGTTTGCTGTTGCTTAGCCTACTCGTGTTGTTGGCTGTGGAAAATTAAACGTAGACAACAGTTTTTCATTAGATAATTAAAATAGGCTAGCGAAAGGTACCGGTTCTAAGCTCTCATTTGGATCATAGTGCCTGGTTTCGGGCCCGGCAGGACCCGGCACAATTTAACACCTGTGCACACCCACATGAAAAAATACTAGTTTACTAGGCTATGAGATACTACAGTACTTACTATAGCATTCTATAAAAAACTGTAGTATACTGTAGACTACTAAACTGTAGTATCCCTCAATCATCTGTAGTACATAATATAGAATTTTGTAGTAAACTGTAGTACTACAGCATTCTCTGCAAAAAAAACCCCATTGTAGCCAATACTATAGTAATGTTCACAAAAACACTACAGTCTGCAAAACACTACAGTTTTTTAAAACTATAGTATATACTGCAATTCAGTGGCCTTGTGGTTAGTGTCTGCCCTGAGATTGGAAGGTTGGGATTTTGATCCCTGGCCGAGTGATACCAAAGACTTTAAAAATGGGACCCGATGCGCCTCCACTTGACACTCAGCATTAAGGAGATAGATTGGGGGTAAGGCCCTGCGATATAGACTAGTGTCCTGTCCAGGGGGTGTACTTGTACATCAAGCCGCCTCACGCTCCTGCTCCTATGAGCCATCCCGGCTTGTGTAAGGACACTTACTACAGTGCCTTGCGAAAGTATTCGGCCCCTTTGAACTTTGCGACCTTTTGCCACATTTCAGGCTTCAAACATAAAGATATAAAACTGTATTTTTTTGTGAAGAATCAACAACAAGTGGGACACAATCATGAAGTGGAACGACATTTATTGGATATTTCAAACTTTTTTAACAAATCAAAAACTGAAAAATTGGGCGTGCAAAATTATTCAGCCCCTTTACTTTCAGTGCAGCAAACTCTCTCCAGAAGTTCAGTGAGGATCTCTGAATGATCCAATGTTGACCTAAATGACTAATGATGATAAATACAATCCACCTGTGTGTAATCAAGTCTCCGTATAAATGCACCTGCACTGTGATAGACTCAGAGGTCCGTTAAAAGCGCAGAGAGCATCATGAAGAACAAGGAACACACCAGGTCCGAGATACTGTTGTGAAGAAGTTTAAAGCCGGATTTGGATACAAAAAGATTTCCCAAGCTTTAAACATCCCAAGGAGCACTGTGCAAGCGATAATATTGAAATGGAAGGAGTATCAGACCACTGCAAATCTACCAAGACCTGGCCGTCCCTCTAAACTTTCAGCTCATACAAGGAGAAGACTGATCAGAGATGCAGCCAAGAGGCCCATGATCACTCTGGATGAACTGCAGAGATCTACAGCTGAGGTGGGAGACTCTGTCCATAGGACAACAATCAGTCGTATATTGCACAAATCTGGCCTTTATGGAAGAGTGGCAAGAAGAAAGCCATTTCTTAAAGATATCCATAAAAAGTGTCGTTTAAAGTTTGCCACAAGCCACCTGGGAGACACACCAAACATGTGGAAGAAGGTGCTCTGGTCAGATGAAACCAAAATTGAACTTTTTGGCAACAATGCAAAACGTTATGTTTGGCGTAAAAGCAACACAGCTGAACACACCATCCTCACTGTCAAACATGGTGGTGGCAGCATCATGGTTTGGGCCTGCTTTTCTTCAGCAGGGACAGGGAAGATGGTTAAAATTGATGGAAAGATGGATGGAGCCAAATACAGGACCATTCTGGAAGAAAACCTGATGGAGTCTGCAAAAGACCTGAGACTGGGACGGAGATTTGTCTTCCAACAAGACAATGATCCAAAACATAAAGCAAAATCTACAATGGAATGGTTCAAAAATAAACATATCCAGGTGTTAGAATGGCCAAGTCAAAGTCCAGACCTGAATCCAATCGAGAATCTGTGGAAAGAACTGAAAAATGCTGTTCACAAATGCTCTCCATCCAACCTCACTGAGCTCGAGCTGTTTTGCAAGGAGGAATGGGAAAACATTTCAGTCTCTCGATGTGCAAAACTGATAGAGACATACCCCAAGCGACTTACAGCTGTAATCGCAGCAAAAGGTGGCGCTACAAAGTATTAACTTAAGGGGGCTGAATAATTTTGCACACCCAATTTTTCAGTTTTTGATTTGTTAAAAAAGTTTGAAATATCCAATAAATGTCGTTCCACTTCATGATTGTGTCCCACTTGTTGTTGATTCTTCACAAAAAAAATACAGTTTTATATCTTTATGTTTGAAGCCTGAAATGTGGCAAAAGGTCGCAAAGTTCAAGGGGGCCGAATACTTTCGCAAGGCACTGTATATACTAGTGTTTAATTTGCATGTACCCTGCTCATTCCCTTCCCCATATCCCAATTTGTGCCTCCAATAAGTGAAAAACGTACATGCCAAGTATAGACCTTATATTATGTTCCCTATAGGTCACAGAAAAGAGCAGAAGTTTGAACTATCCGTTCAGACCTCAGTACTACCTACCTACAGGTTATGGAACATTTGCTCAGTAGGTTTCCTCAAGCAGAAAGCCTCCACTTCTAAGTCAAAGATAATAAAACAAAAACACTACAGTAAATACTATAGTTTACAACAATCTGCAAAAACATGACATTAATTGCTTTAGTATATACTACAGTTATTTTACTACAGTATTTATACTATAGTGAACTGTATACTGTAGTATTTACAGTTAACTAAAGTGAATACTACATTAAAGTCAGCAAAAACACTACAGTGAGTACTTCCAACCAATATGCCCTGGAGACATCAACATTCATCCTGACTGAGAGATAAGGTCCTGAACATTGGTAGAATGGACTGTATAGTTGTAGAGAGTGACTCTGAGAGACCGTCTAGGGCAGAGTAAACCCCAGGGGGTTTGGTAGAATGGGGTGAGCTGGGCTCTGTGTCTTCCTCCTATTGCTCAAGGCACCTCCACTGTCACCGAGTCCCATGGGATGTCATACGGAGTAAGATAACAACCTTCTACCCATGATTCACCTCTTCCCAAAGCAAAACACATGGATCACTGTTGGGACATGTCACTGGTGAGGCAGTGCCAACTAAAGGACCTGACGCCTGTCTGTGCCAGCCCAGTCATACACACACACAGACCCTTCTATCTGGCACACAGTACTGCACAGTATGTGTGACTTGGATAGGCTGTGGATAGAGGCACCAGAGATTAAACTAAAAAATGTCTCTTCTGAGTTTCAGTCTCTCTTATCACCTCAGCCTGAAAAATTAGGATGATGAATTGGCCCCCATTGCTCCCCAGTCCCAGGCGGGTCACTTCACACAGTGTCTCAAAGCAGCGTGTCGAGGCCTTAAGATGCACTCATCTGTGCCGCAACATAACATCCAAGCCAAAATGTATTCAGAAAAGGCTCTTGGGCTGACAGCAAATTGAAACAGGTTATAGGGTAAGGGAAAAATCAGACACCCGGAGGTTTGAAGACTGCAACTGTACTTCTGCCACTTGAATCAGTTTACCTTTCTTTTAGAAGTGGCTGTGTGACCGCTCACCTCATTATTGCACTGTGCATCTGAGCAGAGCTGAGCTGACCAACCTGTAAGAATTGGCTTTTCATCCTCAGAGCAAGGCTGCGTGACACTGCAACGCCTGCTACTCCCAAAACAATTACATGCTAACCTGGAATGTGAAATGAGAATTCAACTTTTAAATCGCTCAGTGGTGAGGCATCCCAAGGCAGGAATTTATTATATTAGCTGCTAGAGCTCTGACCTCTGTCCCAACCCTATACCTCTGTCTCATTTGCCTTTGTCTGAGAACCAGGGATAACTCTCTCCGCTATTGGCTGTCATAGTGAGGAAAGGACACCGTCCTTGGTGAGGACACCATTAAAGTGAGGACACTTCATTCCGAGAACGCCATTCATAGTGAGGACTCCATCCTCATATGAGCCCTTATTACATCAATAGTCCTGCAGCAACGTCACTCTCACCCTGC
Source organism: Oncorhynchus clarkii lewisi (assembly GCF_045791955.1). Lineage (NCBI taxonomy): Eukaryota > Metazoa > Chordata > Actinopteri > Salmoniformes > Salmonidae > Oncorhynchus > Oncorhynchus clarkii. The sequence goes on along the minus strand of NC_092172.1, from coordinate 14,694,849 downwards.
CACCACGGCACTAAGGCTGAGGTCTTTAATTGCTTGTCCAACTGAATATTCTCTGTTTTCCCTCGTCACCTGCTGAGCTGATTCCCCCTTCCTCATTAGCATGTTCTGCATCCCAGCTTTTTCCTGCAGGCCAGAACATGGACAAGTCAATAATGTGTCCGTTCAACTCACAGAAGAAAAGCTAGTTTCGCAGCCTATAAAACCTGGCGACATCCAGGCGACAGTCAACAAACTCCCAGCTTTTATTTTTTCATCAGTAGTGGAAGCAGCAGTCACTCCATCGCCTGAGGTGGGAGATTCTAAATTAATGGCTTACTTGGCATGAGGATAGTAAAGAATTCCTTGGATTAGGGGTTGAATGTCATTGTTTTTCAGACAATGGTTAGACCGGAATGTGTTTGAACTAAACCATTCTGTGGTGTGTTCTTTTCTACTTTCAACAATGCATCTTGCTGCAACTACTACTATTTTATGAGGGCGATTCAGTGATGAAACATAACACCAGGGCTCTATTTGTTTATCCAGAGAACGATTCCGTTGCACCATGTTTCTTTATTAGCCACTGCAGCAAACAGACCAGCAGCTCCCTGGTGGATAGGGAGCCTCCTGTGCTATTAAACAAGTGGGCCATTCCTAGTGAAAGATGGGCCGGCGCCCCAGCACTCGATTTACTCTGGTAATACTCCCATCTGGACATGAACGATACATTACTGAGGGGCTAGGTCTGCCAGGTGCCCCCCGCCATTACAATGCATTCCACTGTGTCTGGCTCAAGGAGAGAATCTTGTATATTGCCCTTTATCTTATTGTGGAGGCAGTTTCAGACTTTAACTCCGTTATGAGCCATACCAGAGCTTGTGTTGTCCGTGAGGCTTTTCACACTAGCCAAGTCATGCTCAGGTCCACTCAGGTCTTTGATTCTGTTTTAAAACCCTCGTTAGTAGCTCTCTTCAGCCACTTTCCCTGTGAAACCCAGAGCGTAATTAATGACTCTGACCCGCAGTTGAAAATTCCCCCGGGTTGACTCCTTGTAAAACGTCAAAGAAACATGTAGAGGCAAAGTGAGCAGGTCAAAGGCCAGAGTCTGTCTGTCTCAGGTAAAGTAATATTCCTTCCTTTTCAGTCCTGCTGTCTACTGGTTTCCCCTGCTGTTCCATTGACTATGCTGTGCTATACTAACCTGACCTGTACCTGCATGGGATGCTACTGTCCTGCATTTCTCTTACTCTGCCCTCTTCTGTTTTCCCCTTTTCCCCTCATCTGTCTCTCTTTATCTTTCTCTGCCTCTCTACCCTTTATCTCTCTCTGCCTCTCTACCCTTTATCTTTCTCTGCCTCTCTACCCTTTATCTCTCTCTGCCTCTCTCTCGTGTTTTCTCTCTTCTCTATCTCTCTGCCTCTACCTCTCTCTCGTCCACTCCTTCCCTCTTGCTCCCGTCCTGGTGACCTGGGCTGCCTGCAGTAGAGATTAAAGTGATCAAGGATCTGCCGTGGCCCCCTCCTGTCGGCCAGCTCAACCACAGTCCTCCCCTGGCCCTGCTGGAGGGGGTGGAGTCACCCCCCGCTCTGCCCCCCCAGCCAGCCCAGCACTCCCCTGGACACACTGCCTGTGACCAGCACCACCATGGTGGGTTTTGTTGTCCCTGTTCTGTCTGTTCATCCCACCACCATCAGAGAGGCTCACCCAGCGCCCCTCATCAACAATGTCCCCTTGCCTCTCTCTCTCGCCATATCCATAACCATATCTCATTTCCATTGCTCATCCTCTTCATCCTGTTCCCTGATAGGCTACTGTACTGGTGAACTGTCATTGTCTGTTAAAGTTGAGAAATGACAAATTGCGCGGGCGACAACATACCATACAGTTGTAAGACAACATTCCATTCACTATGACAACCTATGAAAACAGTGTCAGCCAGTTTACTGTGTGACCTCATCGAGTGAGGAGGAAGTGATTGATCAGCTCTACAGTATCTTTAAATCAGTTTGACGGCTCACATGATCTCTGTAATAACTGCCCTTTTCCATCTGGATTACATATGACAGAAAATCACTAGCACTAGTCCAGGTTGTGTGGACGAAGACTCATTACTTTTAATGGCGCTGAATTGCCTTCTGAATGGGTAATTGGAAGTGTATGTGACCCCTAATGCTACTGTCAACATAGTCATAACTGTTCCCCCTGCTCGCAGCTCTTTATAGATCATACTTTCAAACCCTTGATTAAGAACCCATTCAAATCCCAAAGTTTACTACTGTTTATTTTGGTGAGAACACAGTGTCTGACCTTGTTCTTATAATGCTCTGTGACCAAATAATAACCCTATTTCAGACTTCTGGACTTGAGTCACATGACTTGGACTCGACTTTGACTTGATACTGATGACTTGAAATTTCCTGACCAGGTTTTGTAATGTTTTGTCACTCGTTTTGTGTCAGTCTCCACAGATTATGCTCCATGCAGCAAGAGACAGTAGCCGCAGCATCGCCCTTGCAAAAAAAAAAAAGAAACATGCAACAGATTGGCTAGTGAAACACACACTTGGCCCTCTGATTGGACCAGCAAACTGTCAACTGACAACAAGTCCGGTGCACTAGTGAACAGATTGCTGATTTGCTGTACAGCTATAGGATCGGGTGCAGCATAAACAGCAAATTATAGGGAGAGGATTGCCATAATAAATAAATATGCAGCTCCAAAAATATTTTGGTGATCAATAATATTGACTGTTTACTTTGTTAGCTCACAAGCAATGGAACATCAGGCAACAATTAGATCTACTAGCCATTTAGTATGTCAAAATGGCTTGAAATGTATTATTTACTTATGAAGCTTGCGTTTGTAATTTGTTAAAAGGAATTATTACTGTGGCGAGGACACACCATAGTCTCTCCACTTGAGCTCTTCATACTCCTGCCAGAGAGTCTTTGTTTTCTTGCTTTCACACGTTTAAATGCGCTAATATGCTAAATCTATTTTCCGTATATAATCCTACAATGTTTACTGGTGTTTCATCATTCCGTCCCATACCGTTTATTGCCACACGTAGGCATTTCTGTTTCATGTTTGATTTAGCCTACCATTTCTTACCCTCTTCCCTTTATTGTGCACAGGAACGTTCGCAAGACTCCTGAGGTAGAAGTTCTGTTTATTTAATTCAATGTATGGCTTCCTTTGTTCATATTTCCCGGGTTGCGTCCGACTTCCGTGTGCCTGTGTCCTATGTCTCAGTCATTCTGGTTGTGCGTAATAGGAGCGTAGAAAAGGCTACGTGGCCTGCGCGCCATGCTATGTAGTCAGTACGTTGAAGAAGATAAACGATTGTTCCATGTATGAATGGTTTTGAAATGAATAGTCATTAAGTCTGATTAAAACAAATGTAACAATGTGGAAATTGCTTTTTACATTGTAGAACCAGTTTATTGACTGTAATTGCCAATTGGGTAATTATATGGTCCTGGGAGTGGTCAAGCGCCTATACAGTATGTACACTACCTTTCATAAGTTTGGGGTCACTTAGAAATGTCCTTGTTTTTGAAAGAAAAGCAACAAAAAAAATTGTCCATTAAGATAACATCAAATTGATCAGAAATACAGTTTAGACATTGTTAATGTTGTAAATGACTGTTGTAGCTGGAAGGCTAATTTTCAATGGAATATCTACATAGGTGTACAGGGGCCCATTATCAGCAACCATCACTCCTGTGTTCCACTGGCACGTTGTGTTAGCTAATCCAAGTTGATCATTTTAAAGGCTAATTGAAAACCCTTTTGCAATTATGTCAGCACAGCTGAAAAATGTTGTTCTGATCAAATAATCAATTAAACTGGCCTTAGACTAGTTGAGTATCTGGAGCATCAGCATTTGTGGGTTTCATTATAAGCTAAAAATGTCTAGAAACAAAGTACTTTCACCTGAAACTCATCAGTCAATTCTTGTTCTGAGAAATGAAGGCTATTCCATGCGAGAAATTGCCAAGAAACCGAAGATCTCGTACAATGCGGTGTACTACTCCCTTTACAGAACAGTGCAAACGGGCTCTAACCAGAATAGAAAGAGGAGTGGGAGGCACTGGTACACAACTGAGCAAAAGGACAAGTACATTAGAGTGTCTAGTTTGAGAAACAGACTCCTCAACTGGCAGCTTCATTAAATAGTATTCGCAAAACACGAGTCAACAGTGAAGAGGCGACTCCGGGATGCTGGCCTTCTAGGCAGAGTTGCAAAGAAAAAAATAAGCCACTTCCAGCTACAATAGTAATTTACCACATTAACAGTATATACACTGTATTTCTGATCAATTTGATGTTATTTTAATGGACAAAGAAATGTGCCTTTCTTTCAAAAACAAGGACATTTCTAAGTGACCCCAAACTTTTGAACTGTAGTGTACCTGTTTCAGCTCCTGTTAGATGGATTCAGTTTGGTTTCTCAAGGGGAGGCTGTACAGTCTTGCCTAGTCTTTACCTATGTCCATTCAGATAGGACAGTTTATGCCTCAAACAGAAGCCATTTCTTTTGGGCTGTGTATAGTTGGTAAATCTACTCTTTTATATTTTGTATTATATGGTGCTTTCACCATTGGATCACCAAGACCTGTAAACAAATCTACACTCTGAGCACATCAACCTGCCTTGCCTTCTGCTGATGTCATGCCCTGGCGACTGCTACAAGATCCCTATTTTACAATTACATCATCTAAATGTGTTGTAGACAAAATTATAAAAAGGGCTGCCTGGTAGTCTCAATAAATAGACAAAGATTTGCAATCATTGCATGTATAGACACATTTTTAACTTGACTTAAAAAAAACGTGTCTCAACTTGACTTCCTCTTAAAATGCACAACTTGGACTTGACTTGAGACTTGGACCTTGTGACTTGACTTCTTCTTAGAATGCACAACTTGGACTTGACTTGAGACTTGGACCTTGTGACTTGAGACTTGCTTGTGATTCTATTAATAGAGACTTGGTCCGTTTCCTATTAAGAAGCCTCCGTGTGTTTGCCGATGTTTGCAGCTTATCCACAGCTCTACAATCAGTAACTAATTATCCAGGGAGAGAGAGAGAGGAGAGGGGCCATGTGTAGCAGAACTCATACCCAGACTGAGGCTCTGTACTCCCCTGGTAGTGTAGAGGGGGAGTACTACTGTAGAGAGACCAATGGAGGCTGAGGTTTAAATTTGAAATGTATTTAATGCCCTTCAAACTGTTCTATCCATTCCATTCCAGCCATTACAATGAGCCATCACCAGACAGCCAGACAGCGGGCCAGTAAAATGAGCTGGCTGTGTTCTGAGGGTGAGGACAGGCGGATGGATGATTTATGCCCCATAATGCCTTGGGAATGGCTGCACTTCCCCAATGCGTGGGATATGAGTGGGTTTTAGTGTGGCGTCTGGCTGAAAGAGGATCCTCTCTCTGTCTCAACTCCCACTACATCACATGGGTCAGATGTTGGATATAGAGACTAGGGGTGGGGCCTCTCTAACCTTCCTGTGAGTACAGGTGCCTGCCTCTTGCCTCCTGTCGCCTCTGGCTACAGGCAAACAGGAGAAGATAGTAAGAGTAGGTAGAAGTTGTTCCTAACCACTGCTACAGTGCCAGATGTTTTGACATCCTCCTAATGGTTAAAGTTGGGTGTAGGGTAATTAATCTGATCCTAGAACTGTTGGGGGCAAAAGCCATTGCTCCTCCTGGCCCTAGCCAGGTCTCCAGGCTACAAGTGTTACCAGGGCTATTATGATATGGACCTGGATAGAACAGTGTCCAGTACAGCCGAACAGAACCTGTCTCACCAGTTCAACATCATTATCATATTTAAATATTGCCTGACAGCCGTGACAGTACAGATATTACATCTGCATATAAATAGAAGACCGATTCCTTTGTCTGGATGTAATGAAGAGCTTTTGCCTTTGTTTTCTGATGTGAATTGATTGTCTGGGCGTTCAGGCCATTCTTTTACCTTCTCTTCCCTCTGTCTCACTAGAATACAAACAATGTAATTAAAATATTTCATTTTTGTTCAAGGAATCTGCATGCATTTGCCTTTGGAGGATTGTTCCTTTGTCTTTGGAAAACTCATCAGAACACGTTTTGGAATTTGATAGAAAAATAACGTGCCTTGATGTTGAACTCATCAGAGAATAAGACCATTGGGCTCAGCAAATGTGTTTCTATATAATCCTTTCAACCGATCCTATTCGACTTCCCCAAGCACAATATACTCTGGATGTCAACAAAATGCAGTGGTTTTACAAGCTGCTCGTTCTCTCCCATGGCAGTGTATGGGTTCATGGTTTGATGCTCACAATGTGTCATGCATTTCAATGAGCCTTCAGACCTGTTAATCATTTCACACGTCAAGCTGGAATTATTAATTGTAAGCCTGTAATACAGTAGTAGATCTCAAGCTTTCCCCACTGACCAGTGAACTCACTCTTTGATGGAAGTACCATTTAGTAAATGAGAATTAATTAGCTGGCTTAATAAGTAAATGTGCTGTGTGGAAGGTGGGTGGTAGTAGTGAGTGGTTTTCAGCTTGCTGAATTCCTTTGTCGCTCTCTCTCTATTCCCCCCCCCCCCCCCCCTCCCTCCTCTCTGCTCTGGGCATGTTCTGGTCCTCCAGATGTCCCTTTGACCTTTTGTGGCCTGCGTTTATCTAAGTCCCAGCCAATCAGCTCCCTCTCTCCATCTCCCTTGCTCTCTACCTCCATCCCCCTCCCTCCATCCCTGCAGCCTGTGTTTTGTTGGGAGCCTGTAGAGGTAGGTGGAAGGCTGGAGAGGGTGGGCCCTTCAACCATCCATCACCGTCTGCCTGACAGTTCAATCTGATACCGAGATTCCATTTGCTCTGCTTTACATGCCACAGTACAGGTCGTGTAGACAGGCTGGCAGACGCACACACAGAACGGCGTGTTTGTAAGTCACTCTAACTGCCCCACAGGGCTCGTTACCTGTGTGCCAATCCTCTCTTCAACCTCCTCTTGTCCGTTCTGAGTGTGAGCGGTGGAGAATGAAAGGGAATGAGTTTGGGCTGAATATCACCAGGTATCAGCCAAACTATAATACCACTGCAGCTCCAGCTATTGTGGGGGAGACGGTTGGCAATCATAGAAGACACGGTCTCTTCACACTCAAACAAATAAAATGGTCGCTTTTTGTTGTTGTTAGTGGTTCACTCCTTAGTAATGCCTCTTTTGAAGCAATGTGCATTGCCTCTGAAAAGGGCCTGTTCTGACTATAAAGTGGTGAACACCACGGAGGATTGCCATTCACTCTGCCTAGGTGGAGGAGTCGAAAGCAAGAGAATAACAATTATTTAATCACATTGAGCGGGTTCCTTGTGGATCTGATGTTACTGTAGATGTCAGAGTTTAATTGAGGTGTTTTGAGTGTTTAGGAATTAAAGTATTAGGCATAATTAAAGGGGGAATTGAGAGCTCTGACTAGGGCTCAGGTGAACGTCAGTCTAAACTATCACGATCAAGCCATTAATAACAGACTTTAGTGCTGGTTCATATTCCTTCATAGACCTGGAATGTAGACAGACATTTGCCAATGTCATGTACTGGTATGTGATCGCTGATAGCATCAGAGCGTGTTCTGTCTGCCACGGTGATGACGGGTAGCTGACCGAAAGTGACAGAGGTTTCCTCACATGGGAACTCCTCGTGTTCTGATAATACTCTCCCTTTCACAACACACACTCACATATCCAACACCAACATACACATATACGCCCAGAGCACAGGGGGTTGGTGGCACCTTAATTGGGAGGACCGGCTCGTGGTAAAGACTGATACACCAAACACACGGTTTCCAGGTATTTGATGCCGTTCCATTTACTCTGTTCCGGCCATTTATTATGAGCCATCCTCCCCTCAGTAGTCTCCAGTGGTTCAGAGATACAAGGGACATTGTTTTTATAGAGCTAGGGTTTTGTTTTATTAATTAAAGAGGAAACAAAATATATAGACTACAGCAGTCCCTCTCCTGCTCTCTCTCTCTCTCTGACATTATTGCACACAAACACACGCAAGCACATACTCAGGGGAAGATTTGCTGCAGAGCTACAGATTGGCTGTGTCTTGGCTGACATGGTGTGGGACGCTGCAAACACGCATCTTTTCCCACCCGGTCAGTCTCCATGGAAACACTATCTCACACACATATACCTTAAACATATACAAAGAGAGCTACTTGTACCGTTTACAGAAGCAGATGACATTTGTGTGAGAATATATCCTCCATGGAACAACAGAGAGTAGTAAAACAAATAATTTGGCCTCGTTTATACTATACAATGTGTGTCATCTTCAGACTCAATTATGTATCAGTGTAAAAAAGTGAAGAGTGCAAAAACACCATTATCATTCTGTATAACCAAGCCATTGAACTGGTTTGCGTTTCACTAAGGCTGTGTTTACACAGGCAGTTCAATTCAGATTTTTATTTATTTTTGCTACTAAATGGTATTTTGACCAGTCATATCCTTTGGCAATTAATTCAGAAAAACATCAGAATTGGGCTGCCTGTGTAAATGCAGCCTTAGCTTATTAGAAGTACTGATATGTCATTCACATGAACAATAGATATTAGGTTAAGGGGAACCCCTGGTGGCCAGTGGTGGAACAACATGATCATATATGCTTGAGCTTTGCCAGTGGTAAGCACATGCTGTGCATGCTTCAGGGATGCTCAGAATAGGTTTCTGCTGTTCAGTATGGAGCTTAGCATCAGGAAGACAGTTAAATGCTTCTAGTTGTGCATGTCAGGCATTTACATTAAGTTGTTTACTGGAAGACATCTACGTGTATTAATACACGTAAGAGTTATTATACACTGAACAAAAATATAAATGCAACATGCAACAATTTCAAAGATTTTACTGAGTTACAGTTCATATAAGGAAATCAGTCAATTGAAATAATTTCCTTTGGCCTAATCTATGTATTTCACATGACTGGGAATACAGATATGCATCAGTTAGTCAAAGATGCCTTAAAAAAAAAAGAGAAAGGGGCATGGATCAGAAAACCAGTCTGTAACTGGTGTGACCACCATTTGCCTCATGCAGCGCGACACATCTCCTTCGCATAGAGTTGATCAGGCTGTTAATTGTGGCCTATGGAATGTTGTCCCACTCCTCTTCAATGGCATTGCAAAATTGCTGGATATTGGCGGGAACTGAGATCCCAAACATGGCGGGAACAGAGCAACCCAAACATGCTCAATGGATGACATGTCTGGTGAGTATGCAGGCCATGGAAGAACTGGGATATTTTCAGCTTCCAGGAAGTGTGTACAGATCTTTCTGACATGGGGCCATGCATTATCATGCTGAAACATGAGGTAATGGCGGCAGATGAATGGCACGACAATGGGCCTCAGGATCTCGTCACGGTATCTCTGTGCATTCATATTGCCATCAATAAAATGCAATTGTGTTTGTTGTTAGTAGCTTATACCTGGCCATACCATAACGCCACTGCCTTCATGGGGCACTCTGTTCACAACGTTGACATCAGCAAAATGTCTGCCATCTGCCTGGTACAGTTGAAACCGGGATTCAGCCGTGAAGCGCGCCATTGGCCATCGAATTAGTATTTGTCCACTGAAGTCTGTTATGCCTCCGAACTGCAGTCAGATCAAGACCGTGGTGAGGACGACGGGATGAGCTTCTCTGCGACGGTTTCTGACAGTTTGTGCAGAAATTCTTTGGTTGTGCAAACCCACAGTTTCATCAGCTGTCCGGGTGGCTGGTCTCAGACAATCCCGCAGGTGAAGAAGCCAGATGTGGAGGTCCTAGACTGGCGTGGTTACACTTGGTCTGCGGTTGTGAGGCCAGTTGGATGTACTGCCAAATTCTCTAAAACGACGTTGAAGCTACTTATAGTAGAGAAATTAACATTCAATTTCCTGGAAATTGCATGCTCCCTCAACTTGAGACATCTGTGGCATTGTGTTAGAGTGGCCTTTTATTGCCCCCAGCACAAGGTGCACCTGTGTAATGATCATGAGGTTCATTCCGCTTCTTGATATGCCACACCTGTCGGGTGGTTAGATTATCTTGGCAAAGGATAAATGCTCACTAACAGTGACATAAACAAATTTGTGCACAAAATTTGAGAGAAATAAGCTTTTTGTGCGTGTATAACATTTCTGGGATCTTTTATTTCAACTCATGAAACATGGGACCAACACTTTACATGTTTCGTTTTATACTTTTGTTCAGTGTATAATGGTGGAAGGACTGTAAGGACTCTCAATGTTACAATAGCTTTACAGAAAGTGAAACGCTATCCTTTGACTGGAGGTGTGGTCTAGACTAGACAAGCGTATTCCTCCCCATCGACATGTTGTGATTCCAGTGGCTCTTGTCTGTCTGTCTGTCTGTCTGGAGCTGTCCACTCAGTGAAATTAAAGCCAGGCCTGGAGTGAGATTAGCCCTTGAGATGAGTGGTGGCGGGGGGCATGCAATCACAACTAAGAGTATGCTAAATGAACTGCTTCCATCAGAGGCTCAACGTTTGATGTTGCTCCACTCCTCTTGAAGTCCTAAAGCGGTCTTCAGCATTCTGGCAGTGACAGACCCTGGTAATGTGTTTTGATGTTTGGAGGGTGACCTCAGTTTACTGCTGGGGGGTAGCAAGGCCAAGGCAACTGGAAATGGGTCTCTTTCCAAAGGATGGTGTGACATCAACTACAGGAATGAGCTGTGGAGTAAAACACCCCACCCCCCACCCCCTCTCTCCTGTGTCACTGTCTCTGACCTCTAACCGCTGACCACAACAAGGAAGTTCTGAGGTTTCAACTTCTACTCCTGGTCCCCTCCCACGCTCTGATCTCACATCAGACTGTGTAAATAGGGAGATTGAGTAACTTGTTTCTGATTGTTCTAAAAGCAACTCTCTGACCTCTAGCGTTTAGTCAGGGTCGTGTCACTATTTAGATGGATCACCTCCAAGGGAGCCTGTCTATTCTACAGTTAGTGACCTTGGCACTTTTCAAGGCCTGGCTCAGTGATTAGCCCAGACTAGTTTGTACATGTTGTGTTTTCCCTCCCGTCTGGCACAGTGTGGCTGGATTGATTTCTGTCTCGCTCTGCGAAGGTCCTTGAGAGGGATGTGTTGTACAAAGTGGTGGTGTGTGCGTTTTAAACACTGAGGCATGGTTGTCTCCTCTCATTAACACGTCTCACTTCAGCACAGCACATACAAGCCAGGAAAGACCAGGAGGAATCATGAATAATAAGTCACAGCAGCTCTGTTTTTCACAGATATGCCTGAAATTTAGAACACATGCTTCTCTGAACTCAACGCCACTTTAGTTTAATTGCTTACAATTGACGAGTACAGGAAACACAAGATGGACTTCAATGGTCAGTGTGTTAAAGCTAGAATCCTTAGTTGCTACATTTTGGACTTAATAATATATATACCCATTGATTCTTGAAGTATATAATTTCTAAATGTCTCATGAGCTGAGTTCAACTGTCATACCTCATCAGACTCATATCAGCTTGTTTTTACTCATTTTGTAAACAATATAAATGTAGGCAAACACCGAATAGCCTCAAAACATTGTTAAAACTATAATTTTGATGTCATGGGTGGTCTGTACTTGCATCCATAGCTCTGTCTATGAATTTGAGGGGTTACATTACTCGAAGGCCCATCCCTTAGCTATTTACAAAAAACGAGGCAGGGTGTTCAATGTTCCAAGGCTGATACTTGAAATGTCTCCAGGATGTCTCTATTGAGATGCTGTTGTATTGTGATGCTCATATCTGGCGGTGTCTCCTTCATTTACTTACAGTCCAGTTTGAAGGGGCGGAGAAGTCCAGAATGTCGCCCACCAGGGAGGGTAAAGGAGGGCGTCCGCCCCGCATCCACTCCAGTTGCTGTCTGGTCAACACCAAGATGACCTCTCTGGACCACTGCAGTGCTGCTCTGGGGGAACGCATTGATCCCTCCATGTCCCTGGAGAGCCAATTGTAAGTCATCCTCCCCTACTGTCTTTCTATCCACAGAATTATAATGAGTAGTAATTCTATTCCTGTGATTCTCTCCAGGGATTTGGGATTTTTTGTGTTGGTGCTTCTGAGGTAGAGCTGTGTGGAGATATTTGATTGTCTTTTGACGTTAGATAACAGGCACTTTCTCCATTTGAAGCTCTGTTTTATCCTCCCTCTTCTCTCCACCCTGTAGCTGGTACCATGGAGCGATCAGCAGGATGGATGCGGAGTCTCTGCTGAGGCTGTGTAAGGAGGCCAGCTACCTGGTGAGGAACAGTGAGACCAGCAAGAACGACTTCTCCCTCTCACTCAAGTAAGACCCTTCCCATACATACTGTCCACTACACACAAGTAATCAGTGTACAGTTGATGACACCCCACCCTCTCACACACACGGGAGAATATACAGCACCCAGTACCCGCAGTGCTTTCTAACTTATTCCACATTTTGTTGTTATTCAACATTTATTGTATAGATTTCATCCATTTTGATTTAATCCACATAATGCCCCATATTAACAAAGTGAAAACATGTTTTAAAAAGGTTTGCAAACTTATTGAAAATTAAATACAGAACTATCTCATTTACAGAAGTATTCATACCCCTGTGCTGACACTGCAAATTGAGCTCAGGTGCATCCAATTTCCTTTGATTGTCCTAGAGCTGTCGCTACAACTTGATTGGAGTCCACCTGTGGCCAATTCAATGGTTTGGACATAATTTAGAAGGAAACACACCTGTCTATATAAGGTCCCACAGTTGACAGTGCATGTCAGAGATGTCCATAGATCGCCGAGATCGAATTGTGATGAGGCATACACTACCGTTCAAAAGTTTGGGGTCACTTAGAAATGTCCTTGTTTTCCTCAACTGGCAGCTTCATTAAATAGCACCCGCAAAACACCAGTCTCAACATCAACAGTGAAGAGGCAACTCCGGGATGCTGGCCTTCTAGGCAGAGTTCCTCTTTCCAGTGTCTGTGTTCTTTTGCCCATCTTATTCGTTTATTTTTATTGGCCAGTCTGAGATATGGCTTTTTCTTTGCAACTCTGCCTAGAAGGCCAGCATCCCGGAGTCGCCTCTTCACTGTTGATGTTGAGACTGGTGTTTTGCGGGTGCTATTTAATGAAGCTGCCAGTTGAGGACTTGTGAGGCGTCTGTTTCTCAAACTAGACACACTAATGTACTTGTCCTCTTGCTCAGTTGTGCACCGGGGCCTCCCTCTTCTCTTTCTATTCTGAATAGGGTCAGTTTGCGCTGTTCTGTGAAGGGAGTAGTACATAGCGTTGTACGAGTACTTAAGTTTCTTTGCAATTTATTGCATGGAAAAGCCTTCATTTCTCAGAACAAGAATAGACAGACGAGTTTCAGAAGAAAGTTTTGTTTCTGGCCATTTTGAGCCTGTAATCGAACCCACAAATGCTGACACTTAGGCCTGAATGCAAAGCACTAAGTCTGGAGAAAACAAGGCACAGCACATCACCTGTCTAACCTCATCCCTACTGTGAAGCATGGTGGTGGCAGCATCATGCTATGTGGATGCGATTCAGCGGCAGAGAATGGGAGACTGGTAAGGATAGAGGGAACAATGAATGGAGCCAAATACAGGCAAATCCTTGATGAGAGCCTGCTTCAGAGTGCAAATGACCTTGGACTGGGGCGAAGATTTTCTTTGCAACAGTACAATGACCGCAAGTATACAGCCAAAGCAAGGCTGGAATGGCTTCAGAACAAGAATGTGAAAGTACTTGAGTGGCCCAGCCAAAGCCGAGACTTGAATCCCATTGAAAATCAGTGGAAAGATGGAAGTTGCTTCTACAAAGTATTGACTTTATGTAAATTAGTTATTTCATTTTCAATACATTTGCAAACATTTCAAATTTTGTTTTTGACTTTGTCATTATGGGTTACTGTGTGTAGATAGGTGAGAAAACAATCACCTTAATCAATTTTGAATTTAGGCTGTAACACGACAAAATGTGGAATAAGTCAAGGGGCATGAATACTTTCTGATGGCACTATATACAATTTACACACACACACACACACACACACACACACACACACACACACACACACACACACACACACACTTCACTGAGGGTGTTCACGGGTTATCATAGAGTAGAGTTCTATAGATAGAGTGCCAGTTCAACACACAGTACAGCACCATTATTCTGCCTCCAGGAGTCTTCCTCACCTCCTACCTACCTGCTGACTGTCTCTTCAGTATGGTTATACATGTCACCTTTAAGAACCCTGTCCTTCCTACATGATGCCCTCCCACCTCCACCAGGTAACCTCTCTGGTGCTCTGATTTGCTGACTTGCCCAGAACTGAATTCATAATGCCCCCCTGGCTGACCTCTGCCCCCTGACTGTGACCTGGCCAGCGGAGAGTCCAGGGGACAGGCCCTGATTGGTTTAGTCTGGTCGGACATTTGGCTGGAGGGTAGCTTAAAGGGTCTCGCTGCACAGCTGGCACTCACCTCCGCAAGGCAGTCACATGCCATCGACTCAGAGGCTCTGAGGGCTCACACGACCGCAGGGAGCCAGCCAACTGATGAGTGTCAGCGGGCTGCCATTTCCCGAGCACACAGCAATACCTGGCTGAGAACCATTTCACCACAGGGGCAGAGAAAGTGCCTCTGATATGAGCTGCAGAGAGGATAACTGCTTGAGTTATGGAAGACAGTTCTACAGTATTATTGTCACCTTTCTTCAGATACAAACTGGCATTTGTGCTCTCTTGTCGTTGGCTTTTTTTTTGCTTATTCACAATAAAGCACACATCTGTTGATAAAATCGGTGATAGATTAGATACATTGCAGCAGGGGGGGAAACCGTTCCTGGTTCTGAGGACGCTCCTCGTCAGTCAGCTTTAGGCTCATCTCTACTGGCAGGAGGAGATGATACTGTCCAGAGCTGCTCCACTGCTCCTCACACTGACTGACTGCTAATTTCATTACCAGAGCTCTGGGACTCTGCTCTGGCCTGTCTGGGGGGACACACAAGGAATTAGACTGGTGGGCTTGATTGGGCAGACAGTGCTGGGCCATTGGCTGGACTGTCTGGTGCAGTAGGCTGGTAGGCCTTATTGGACAGACAGGGCTGGGGTTGTTTGGGGAGACTTTATTTAACTAGGCAAGTCAGTTAAGAACAAATTCTCATTTACAATGACGGCCAAACCCGGACGACGCTGGGCATATTGTGCGCCGCCCTATGAGACTCCCAATCACGTCCGGATGTGATACAGTACGGATTCAAACCAGGGACTGTAGTGATGCCTCTTGCACTGAAATGCAGTGCCTTAGACTGCTGCGCCACTTGGGAGGCCACTGTGACACATCCCATGCTGTGTCTGAGGGGGTGTAGGAGAGGAGTGTTGTTGATCTCCAGTATGAGCTGTCCTTCTCATTCAGCCCACGCACTGTGACCTTTCAGCCAGCAGCACTGAACCTCTGACCCTGTCAATCCAGCTGGCTCCATGGCCAGTCACAGTGGAAGAAAGTCATATTGACTCTGAGTTCAAAGTTCCAACACATAGACTTCTGAGTGCGTCTTGGTCCACCAATGTCCACCAATAATGGGACTAATTGTGTCAGTTCCAGAAAGAAGTGATGGAATTAATTGTTCCGTGTCTGTGTGCTTGTGAACCATAAATCATAGTTGTGTAAAAGGCTGTTTACAACACTCTCTTTGTTGGACCTCCTGCACAGATCAGTGGAGATGTCATCCACCCAGGGCAGAGGGCAAAGGCAGGAAGGCAGATATTTCTAAACAGTTCTCTGGTGTGTGTGGTGGATCATGTGCCTGTGTCCTGCCAGCATGACTGTGTTTGTTGTGCAGTACTGGTAGGAAACAGAGGAGGCTGTAGGGTCATTCAGATCAACCCAGTAAACAATCAGCGGGTTGATTCATGGATTCGGCAGTGGGGAGGGGGTGATACAGAGTTCAGTCTGCTCATGTTGGAGCCTCCTGCTTCCTAGAAACCTCTGTGGCAGAGGCTTGAGACCCAATGTGTAGGCCATATATGTTGGAAGATGCTGAAACCTCTGTGGCAGAGGCTAGAGACCCTGTGTTTAGATACTCCATGACTGGAGCTGCTGAAATATTCATGAGGCCAAATCGGCGGCACGTTTGTGCTTTGCATCATTGATGAAGGCCCAGACTTTCACTGACCGTGAATCTCCAGAGCCTTTTGACAGGGAGAGAGGGTACCTTGTCTCTGTCTCTCCTCCTCTCTCTGAAGAGGAGTGCTCTTTTAGGTGCATAAAACACATTTAGCCTTTCACTGGTCTCTGAGTGGCTTAGCTCCCCCTCTTCCCCCCAGGGGAGGGTTTTACACAGCTGGTTTTACGGGCTGACTGAGGTAGAAAATAAACCGTTGAAAGAGGAAAACAAAGATTTATGCAACAAAATGTGTTGATGCTATAACACATGGGAAACTAGAAAGCCTTGGAGTTGTAGAAAGAACAACAAAATCTCTCAGCGTTGGCAGTTGAACTCATGTCGGGAGAGGCAAACATGTCTCCGAAAAGTGTCCTCGTTTTGTCTTTCTTGTGAGAGACCGGGATCTCCCAGTGAGGGCTCTTCTAGTTTGTTATGGAGTACGTGGTTCAGTGCACAGTTCAGTGCGTTTTATTAATGCATGTATTCTTCTTGGATATTACCACAACTGGAATGGTTCCCAAATGAAACACGACAACAACACAGTTTCTTACAGTATAGTTGACCTATAATGAGCAGCACCAACCACATTCTTGTTTTTAAAATCCCTCTAAACCACGAGGAACAGGTGTGGTCATGTCCTGATCATGTTAGTGATCCTTCCAGGCAGACACACTCTGTTTGTGGCTGCCGCAGTACGTATTAAACCCGGAAGAGTGGCTATTCAGGACAATTCCTGTCCCACAATGCTTCTTAAGGTCAAGGCTTTCTTTCTGGATCATTATCTTCTGTTGGGTGAGTTTTGGCTTCTCTGAAGCCATGGATTTATTGCGTTGAAGCATCATTCATGGTGCAGTCTAATATATGTAGAGATAAACGATGATGGCTGTCAGCCTATTTCTCTGCTTGAAGGATGAGCGGGTTCAAGTGAAAGTCATAGACCCCGGTGAACAGGACACCAGACCTCCAGAGTGAAATGAATTCCGATTAGACAATAAAAAAGCGCACAACTAAATAGGATACGATAACAAACACAAAATGCCCAGTCTGGTCAAAAATAGCCCTACATTTCTGTTATCAGACAGCGGTGGTCTGTTGCGCCGTTGTCTCAGTCTCCACGGAGCTGAAACGCGATAAGTGTAGCTAAACGCTGACGGGGAAGGAAATCTTAGGAGGATTTCTAAAATGTTCCTATTGATGTGTTTAGCTTTTTAAGTGGTGTGCTCGTGTAACCCAAGGCCTGTCTCCTCAAGCTGTTGATGAATCAAACTCACTTTACCTTCAGAGTGGCCTCTCCTCTCCTGGTCCAGCTTAAGAAGCAGCAACACAGTGACTACATCCCAAATAGGAAACAGGGTGTAATTTGGGATGTAGGCAGTGAACAGTCTGTGTGACTAGAGATATCTGTCCTCATCTACTCCAACCAATAAACTTTGATTTGATGAACATCCTGGTAATGACAGAGATGTATTCAACTGGAGGAGCTGGCTGGCTGATCAGGCTCAGTGATGGAGGAGGCTGAAACTAGCTGTATTTACTTCACTTTTATAGCAGCAGAGAAACCCTGCAGTCCTCTCCCTCAGCTCTCTTATAAAACGATCATCCACCTCTCCGCACGCTAGATCCTCTCAATCTCCCTCGTTTCTTTTACGGTCTCTGTCTCCCCCTCTCCGACTCCTCTCTCCTTCTACCTCCCCCTCTCTAACCATACTTTTAGTGCAGCAACTATACACGTCAAGGCTGTGACTTGCCAGTCGTACAGCAGCAGTGTGTTGACATGAGAGATTTCTTGTTGACTGTCCTTCATGGTCCTTACTAGTTTCACCGTGTCACACTAGGGTTTTATCTCTTGGTTCATGGACTGATGAAAGATTTGACTCACAAAAAGTATTTGCCTCTGATGTTTTGAGAAATGTCATTTTTAATGGTTATTGTCCCTTAATTGAACCTGTTAAGTTTCTCCTTGATCCTAATGTTGGTGTTTTCTCCATGGCTTTGTTTCTGTTGGTGTCTTAGTGAGATAATATGACTTCAGGCTTTTCAAATGCAATTATAAGATAACGGAAGATGCCCAGCAAGTTGTGCTTTCTGCTGATAATGGACACACACACACACACACACACACACACACACATACACACACACACACACACAGACACACAGAGACAGACACACACACACACAGACACACACAGACAGACAGAATGGCTTAGAACACATATTTCCATCTTTGAATGCCATTCCCCGCATATGGGAACAGGAAGTTATTGCAGTCCATCACTGTCTGGCTGTTATTCCACAGTTTTATTTCTGTTGACAGGAGAGGTGACACCTGCTCTGCTAAATATTGTATATATACTTTTCCTAACTGTGTAAGTCCTCCAGGTGAGCTGATTCTGCAGTATCTTGGGCATTGCACAATGCAAACAGAAGAAAAAACATTCTCTGGGGACCATGAGTCAGTGTGTGCTCAGTGCTTGACACTAACCTGATGCTGTGTGTTTGGCTACTTGTTGCAAAAAAGGTTTCTGATAAATGGTCTACTGAGGACTTTTCCTCTAGCCCTTCTCCCCCTCTACCCCGCTCTCTTTCACCCCTCTCCCCCTCTTCCTCACTATCTCCATCTTCCTCTATATCTCTTTGTCCCCCTCTACCTCAACATGTCCCTCTTCCTCTCTCTCTCGCTCTCTCTCTCTCTCTGTCTTCTCTCTCTATCTCTTCTCTCTCTATCGCTCTCTCTCTCTCCCTCTCTATCTTTGACCTCTCCCTCTCCTTGTATGTGATAAAAGGCCCGTGTCACTGCCATCCTCCCTGCAGTATAATGGGTTTTATACAGCCACATTTCTCATTAAGACAAGGCTCCAGAGCAGGAGATTACTTAAGAGCTGCAAAGCACACAGATCCAAGGCTCCGGCTCAGCCCTAGAAATACTGTAGGGAGCACAGCCCAGGGAGCTTTTCATTTGCTCTGCATTTATTAACTGGTGTAGCCTAAGTGATTCTTCCTGGCTGCTCATTAGACTAGTAGCACTCTCTATTTACAGTATATAGGAGTGTGTACAGTATATGACTTGGGTTCTAAACCCAATTGTACTGCATCACCTGGGAATGATCTGTCACTGTACCGCTGGGAGATAAAGCACTCAATGTTTAGAGCTGATATTGTTTTCTCTCTCCCTCTAGGAGCAGCCAGGGCTTCATGCACATGAAGCTGTCAAGGACGAAGGAGAACAAGTACATCCTGGGTCAGAACAGCTGTCCCTTCGACAGTGTCCCCGAGATCATCCACTTCTACTCCAGCCGCAAGCTGCCCATCAAGGGGGCCGAGCACATGTCCCTGCTCTACCCCGTGGCCATCAGAACACTATAGTGACATGGCCTTCCCCAAAGGTCACACAGGGGTCAGATGCCCTCTCCTGCCACCTCCCCTGGGAAACCCTGTCGCTCTGCCTATTTCCTTCTGTTTGATTGGTCTGAAGGACAGAGTTCAAGTTGGCGGAGGAGGCAGGGATGACGAGGATAATGCAGCTCACCGGTCATCACCTACCTGATCCCAGACCTGCTATTACCTTTTTTGTTTGTATTTTCTACAACATTATCATTGCATCACTGACTGAAACATCATCTGCAAGCATTGTTTCACTGATCCCACAGCTGCTTCCTCAACAGTGCCACTTTGTACCCATCTCTTCCACACAAGACCTGTTCATATTGGATTTGGCTCCATGTTATGCTGAAAGTGTAATGTTTGTTTAGTGAGAGGAACCTAAAGATTGTAATGTCCTTATAAAGGAAGCAGGGAAGGCAAATTCATGTATTGGGGTTATATATGGGCACTCTACAGTGGCTGGCAAACTCAATAAACATGCCCTGTGTGAATACTTTCCCAGTCAGTGCAACAACAGTTTAGTGTTTAAGTGCTGTACGGTCTGCAGACTGACGTCTCTGTCTATTCCCGGGACTGTATTTCTGATATCCTTCACCACGGGTGTCCCATTGGTAGGACAGTGTAAGCACAGCTCTGGTTTGACAGTCAGCAGACTGATAGATGGATCACTACTATATTACACAGCAGTAGCACCATTGGCTAAATGAGCCAGAGATGGGCGCCTAGTCTCAAAATGGTCCAAATTACCTTCCCAATCCCCCATCGTAGAATATCTTTGCATGGGTAGAATGGAATATGCCTGCATTGTCTACCTCAGAAAATCAATTTCATTCGTGAATCTGCAGATCAATAGGTACAATGGGATTGCAGATATTGATCCAACCCCCACCATGCGACTCCTATTCCCAACAAATTGCATCTATGGTTTAAGAATATGTTTTTGCATAAACCAGTCACATGTTTTTGTTTCTTTTTTTTTTTTTACTACATTTTACAGATCAGCATTTGTATGTATAGTCACTATGAAATTGTGTGATGTCAGTAACAAATGTTTGGTTAATGCCTTATAATGCATGGGTTGAATCAGTCGGATTAGATCCGCTGACTTCTAGAGTTCTGCTTCTTTCAACGATTGTTCTGTGACTGTAATTTATTCTGGGGTAATTCTTCTTATTACAGATGTGTTACTCCTCTCTGTGAAGGCCTGACTCGTGGCATCCAGCCCTCACTATTCTCTGCCATGTGATCGTGTTTGGCCAGAGCTTAAATACCCCGGACCTGGTCTCATATACTGTGGTGTTTCGCTTTGTGTTTTAGTCAGTTCTGCTTCATGTGTCCAACTGCCTCTGTGGCCTGACTCTGGTGGCCTGACTGAGACACTGATGAGTAATGGTGTCTCGTGACCAATGGGATTGTCAAGCCTCACATAAAGACTGTAGAAGCCCCATGGACCAATCAGAGGACTCAATTTTCCTAAATGAACCCTGACCTCCAGTCTGTCATAACCCCTCTATTTGTTCGAATTATTTAATACACACATCTCAAAATTGGTTTCTTATTCAGTTCACTCTTGATTTCCTCCATTGTCTCTGTGTTCTATCCTCTACCCACACGACTCTTATTCTGGTACAGACCTTGAGGTTAGAGACATTGCTTGAAGCCTCTCTTTGTTCTTGGAGTTTGACTTCTCTCCTGAACTAGAGGGACTGACGTGTCCTTTAATCTTATCGTTTACAAGGAGAGTGCTGAAGCATGCTATGCAATCCCATAGCCAGTAGGTGGCATCATTGCAGATGTGGAAGTCTAAGGCTGTTTTCCAACTGACATTTCCAAAGAATTAAGAGAATCATACAGGTGTTTGCTGGAGGTGAATTGATTCTGTTGGTAAGTTAAAGGACCAAGTAAAGTAGGGTTGCATACAGCAGCAGTGGTTCCCAACCTTTTTCAGATAATTAACCACCAACTGAATTTTGCTCTGCCCGGAGTACCTCTGAAGTACTATACCCCTATGTGCATTTTACCAGTAGACCTATGGTCTCACGAGTCTTCTAAAGTATATATATATATATATATATATATATACTGTGTGTGGATTGATGTGTAAAAAAATATTTAACACATTTTAAAATAAGGCTGAAACAAACTGTTTAAAAAGTGAAGGGGTCTGAATACTTTCAGAATGCACCGGACATATGTACATACATACATATATATATATATAGTACCAGTCAAAAGTTTGGACACGTTTTTTTTCTTTATTGTAGAATATTAGTGAAGATATCAAAACTATGAAATAACACATATGGAATCATGTAGGAACCAAAAAAGTGTTAAACAAATCAAAATAGATTTTAGATTCTTCAAAGTAGCCACCCGTTGCCTTGATGACAGCTTTGCACACTCTTGGCATTCTCTCAACCAGCTTCATGAGGAATGCTTTTCCAACAGCCTTGAAGGAGTTCCCACATGCTGAGCATTTGTTGGCTGCTTTTCCTTCACTCTATGGTCCAACTCATCCCAAACCATCTTAATTGGGTTGAGGTCGGGTGATTCGGCACTCCATCACTCTCCTTCTTGGTCAAATAGCCCTTACACAGACTGGAGATGGGTCATTTTGGGTCATTGTTCTGTTGAACAACAAATGATCGTTCCACTAAGCACAAACCAGATGGAATGGAGTATCGCTGCAGAATGCTGTGGGAAACATGCTGGTTGTGTGCTTTGAATTCTAAATAAATCACTGACAGGGTCACCAGCAAGCATCCCCACACCAAAACACATCCTCCATGCTTCACAGTGGGAATCCATGCATGCAGATATCATCCGTTCACCTACTCTGCGTCTCACAAAGACACGGCGGGTGGAACCAAAAATCTAAAATTTGGACTCATCAGACCAAAGTACAGATTTCCACCGGTCTAATATCCATTGCTTGTGTTTCTTTGCCCAAACAAGCCTCTTCTTCTTATTGGTGTCCTTTAGTGGTTTCTTTGCAGCAATTCGACCATGAAGGCCTGATTCACGCAGTCTCCTCGGAACAGTTGATGTTGAGATGTGTCTGTTCCTTGAACTCTATGAAGCATTTATTTGGTCTCCAATCTGAGGTGCAGTTACCTCTGCTGCAGAGGATAACTTCATTAGAGGTAACTCTGGGCCTTCCTTTCCTGTGGCGGTCCTCACGAGAGCCTGTTTCATCATAGCGCTGGATGGTTTTTAAGACTGCACTTGAAGAAACGTACAAAGTTCTTGACCTTCATGTCTTAAAGTAACGATGGACTTTAATTTCTCTTTGCTTATTTGAGCTATTCTTGCCATAATATGGACAAGGGCTTTTGCCAAATAAGGTTATCTTCTGTATACCACCTCTACCTTGTCACAACACAACTGATTGGCTGAAATGCATTAAGAAGGAAATACATTCCACAAATACAATTTTATAAAGGTACACCTGTTAATTGAAATGTATTCCAGGTAACGACCTCATGAAGCTGGATGAGAGAATGCCAAGAGTGCAAAGCCGTCATCAAGGCAAAGGGTGGCTACTTTGAAGAATCTCAAATATAAAATATATTTACTTTTTTGGTTAGTACATGATTCCAAATGTTGTATTTCATAGTTGATGTTTTTCACTATTATTCTACAATGTAGAACATAGTAAAAAATAAAGAAAAACCCTTGAATGAGTAGGTGTGTCCAAACTTTTGACTGGTACTATATATATATATATATATGTATGTATGTACATATGTCCGGTGCATTCTGAAAGTATTCAGACCCCTTCACTTTTTAAACAGTTTATGTTTCAGCCTTATTTTAAAATGTGTTAAATATTTTTTTACACATCAATCCACACACAGTACCTCATAATGACAAAGCAAAAAAACAGTTTTATTTATACATATTTTTATTTATTTAATTTACATAAGTATTCAGACCCTTTTGCTGTGAGACTCAAAATTGAGTTCAGGTACATCCTGTTTCCATTGATCATCCTTGAGATATTTCTACAACTTTGAGTCCATCTGTGGTAAATTCAATTGATTGGACATGATTTGGAAAGGCACACACGTCTATATAAGGGCCCACAGTTGACAGTGCATGTCAGAGAAAAAAACAAGCCATGAGGTCTAAGGAATTGTCTGTAGAGCTCTGAAGAAGGGATTGTGTTGAGGAACAGATCTGGGGAAGGGTACCAAACAATATAAACAAATATATACGTTTGCATAAATGTCTAAATTTGTTTTTGCGTTGTCATTATGGAGTATGGTGTGTAGATTGATTGGGGGGGGGGGGGGGGTGTAATCCAGTTTAGAATAGAATAAGGCTGTAACCTAACAAAATGTGGGAAAAGTCAAGGGGTCTGAATACTTTCCGATTGCACTACATGTCTTAAGAATGTTCCTGTGTGGTAGGGATGAAACATTTGAAGAAGAGGATATTTAGTCAGTGCTGCTGACAGACGCATGTTACTGTAGGCAAGGTCCCACGTACGTTGTCCACACTGCCCAGAGGAAGACCCCTCGCCTGGCTAGAAGGAGGAAGGGAGGGGACTCTGGAAGGCAAAGAAGGGGCTTTGTCTCAATCAGCAGATTCACTGTTCACTTTGTTATGTCTCTGTGGGAACCTGAAATAGTCCTTCTCACCCTCAGAGAAGTGTTGTGTTGTGTGTGCGCATTGCCATCAGCCATTGACTTACTCTGTGATTTTAGTGCTTTTGTGTACATTTTCTTCCCATGTATGTATGCACTACTAACATATCTGTACAGTCCCTCATCGCCAAATGTATATACTGAATGTATTGTATGGGGACATAGAGGCATCAAGTTTCAACCTAAATAAAGTAGAGTTTATGAGTCCAAAACCCTCTTGTCTGTTGGCTCTTTCTTGATGCTGCAACAAACGTTACAAAAAAAAAAAAAGATAATCCAAAAGATGTTTTTAACTCCATACCGTTGTGGTTACCAGTTACCATGGTACGGGTCTATTCAATGGTAAGTGCCATAGCGCTACTCTCTGTTGGTTGACTCAAAGACAGGGTATTGAAAGAATAGTAAGAGAGGATAAAGGCACTGACGTCGACCTAGTAGTGAATGGTCATCTGCTCCACCACGCGATCCCAACCCTGTTCTCACTGCACACCGTCCGGCCGTGATGATATTATAGTGATTTAATTAACTGACCCAAGATCTGTACAGAGGAAATGTATTAATTGCTGTATAAGCCAAACACGGTCTGAGTCGGTCTCTAGCGTCTTTCTTCGAGAGCATACTTAATTCATGAATTAATAAACGACTACAGGAGAGCTCTGAGAGACAGAGAACAGCGGTTGAGATTACAGAGAACACACCCTGAGCTTTGATGGTGATGGTGCTAGAGAATCCTTCATTTAAACACACGGGCACAGCGTGGCTTTAACAAGCAGACCAGACAGCCTTGGGATTCAGGCCACATGGCTTTGATGCTCTTTCTGCTCCTGAAAAGGAATCCGTGTTCGTTAGCGTGCTCCTCTCCCCAGCTCTTCTCCTGTTGCCTCCTGTTGTTAGGTGGGGCTAGATCAATGTGTAAACATCCTTTCAGAGCCTCACAATGGAGCCAAGCTGGCCTATAAAGTCTACAGTGTTTTCTATTACATACAGCTTGTATGAAGAGACAGAGGGCAGACAGATGGATGTTACCACCGACAACCAAAAGCAATAAGGATAAGGCAGGGAATGTGTGATCCACTTCCACCTCTTTTATGAAAATGTGGAGAAATATTTTCCCCACACAAGGTCGACATAAATCTAATTAGTTGATACCTGAACAGGAGTGTGTTAATATACTCTCCTGAGAATCCACCCAAGGTGATTCAGGGTATTGCTGTTTTGTTTAGATTAACGTATAAATCTTATTCAGACACTCTTATCGTTCTCTACCACACAGCATCTCCATGGCGGTCCTTTCTACTGCTCTGGAGAGATGCATCATTTCTAACCTTTCTCCCACTGCTGCGATATCACCCTCTCCCAGGGTTAAAATGCCCACCAAGGGTTAAAACACCTGAGAGGAAATGCATCAAAGTGTCCTTTGGTGGACAAAAGAGCACCCACAGGCCTGAAAGACATGGCTTGAAAGCAGCAATGAACGCATCCATTCCACAGATGGATAGAAAAAAATGGCCCTTGTCCATCACCAACTCATTTCATATTCAGCCCAGTCATGCCTGGCAGAAAGCAATCTCAGGTAAACAGACTTGATGCTAATAACACATGAACTGCATCGTTTAAAAAGACAAAAACAAAATGGGGAGACAATAAAGCAACTCTCCTCCAATTCCCTTCTGACACGTGTGAGGAGGTGACCCGAAGTGAAACCTGCTATTATTCTGCAGTCTCTGGCAGTTAGATTAACTTAGCTTTTACTCTGCTTTAAATGGTCTATTATGGATGCAAAGAGTTTTGCACTGTGTAGACATACAGTATAATTAAGTAGGACTGTCCTAATCCATCCCCTGAATCTACAGGTCAATGTCGTGTTGGACAATGTGGATAGTTCTGTCTGCTGCATAGCAAGGCCACTATACTCAGAAACACCCAGCCAACAGTCTCTATGTAATTTATTGTCCTTGTTTTTGAATTACAGCTTCTTCCAACCAACTATGTTGTCGTAACAGTGGTTTAGATGAAAGAGAGCTGGAGCAGAGTGGTGCAGAGCTTGGAGCTGCTGTACTCATGAAAGGTACTTTTCTTCGGGGCCATGTGAACCAGCTATGAACCTGGGTTGAGTCGCTGTGTCTGCAGTCTGCATATAGTCGGGCATTCACAGAGGAGCAGAATACATGAGAGAAGAGGAGCTATAATGACCTGAGACTCTGGGGGACAGGGGTAATGGGGAGAGAAAGGATGGGAGGAATGACTGTCTTCCCCTATTTCCCTGCATTTATTCTGTCCCTCTACTGTTTTAGTCAAACATTAGTTACTCACCCGATTAAGTGCCGTTTCCTACCCAGCCAAGACAATGCCTTCCTCCACAAAGAACACCCTATTTTCACCGTCATCCTCCTAGGTCCCACACAAGCCTGTCTGCATGGACAGAAGGGAGAGAGAGGTCACTATACAGCCACAGGTGTATAGTGTGACTGAACAAATCTGTCTGGACAGCACCTTCTTTCACCTCCATTTTGATGTCAGGGGGCAGACGAGGAAAGCATTTCATCGTCTTTGCGTTGTCCTCCGAGTGGAGAAAATAAAGCGAAAGAATGTGTGTAACCTAAACGTAGTGCAATGACAGCAAACTGTGAAGATGTGCAATGTGATTACATATCCCCATCTGAATCAGATAAATGAGTCTCCATGGCAACTTCCCTGGATGTTGTGACAGTATATTGTTGGAGGTTTGAGGATGTGATGCTGCAGTTAAGAGGATAGGTCTGACATGGCAACGACCAGCAGAATAAACCGTTTCTATTCAACAATCCTCTACCATTACTGCAATGCTTTTAACGTGATCTATCAAACAAAGAAGACCAATATACTGTCTAATAAGCCTACAGTAAGTCAATTGCTATGGTGCATCATTATTCATTTAAATTAGCTTGAAAGGCAATCAAACGTTGTATTAACCAATTGAAGACTCGACATCATTTGAATAAGTTCTGAAGAGTCCAGCGAGAGACCTCACTTTGAAACTGTAAGAGATATTCACAGGGAAATTGCCTGCAGGTGTGCACGGCCTGCATATAAAATGGTAATGGGGACAGAAAGACACAAAGCACTGTTTGGGTGCTGTGCTCATGAAAGGCCCCATTCAACAAGACGCACTTATAAAACTAAGCAGGGCAATTACTGAAGATTGAGAATGGTAGGGTGAGGGGGGCACACAATTTGTCCTCTTCTTCCACAGCACCCCAATGGGAGACAATGAGACAAAGCAGCACACAAAATGGGTCTGGTTGTTTAAAGAGCAAGCCCATTTGAACACAGACACAATAACATCTGAATGGATGGTACTTAGAATGGATACAAGGTTATCCTTCTGCAGTACAATGTTTGCATAATGTCAGCTGTTAAAAGAGTAAAAATGTAATAAATCTCATACATGTTGGATGAGCCTATATTTTAATCAAACCACAAAAATAGTCTAATACTGGTATTTACATTTACTCTCAAACAACTATTACATTATGTATGTGTTTATTGATCTGGCAGCCCAACTGAACCAGTTTCAGAATCAGTTCAAACATCAGCTAGCCATATTTGTCAAATTTCTACTCCTGATTTCTCTATTGAATGGAATCGCAAAGGAACTATAGTAAGAGGTTAAACATTGCCACCTAGTGTACAACTGTATGAATCACAATTAGACTCTAGGGGTAATCTCAACACTGCTTTCTTCCAAGGCATATTTTAGAGCAGATCTGAGTCAATGCTAGTGTCTGAAACAAAATGAAGATTTCTGGTAGAACACAGCCCTCTTTCATTATGTATATATTCACACAGCGATGAGTTTAAAGCCTTCAGGGCCTAGCAACAAACCTCCTTTAAATGGCTGGCAAAACATGTATTATTTTGTTTTGGACTTGTAATAAAGATAAACCTGTACCTTATCTACCCCTGAATCTGATTGACTCATTTAAAGGTTGTTCCATTTAGGCTGTATATGAAAGGGTAGAGGAGTAGTAATGAGGTCTTCATGTCTGAAGCATTGTGTCCATATAAGTGTCCATATCACAGCCTAATGGCAGAATGAACAGAGCATCAGCTTGGGTCTGTGTACTCTCCTCTCTCTCATATCACAGCCTAATGGCAGAATGACCAGAGCATCAGCTTGGGTCTGTGCACTCTCCTCTCTCTCATATCACAGCCTAATGGCAGAATGACCAGAGCATCAGCTTGGGTCTGTGTACTCTCCTCTCTCTCATCTCACAGCCCAATGGCAGAATTACCAGAGCATCAGCTTGGGTCTGTGTACTCTCCTCTCTCTCATATCACAGCCTAATGGCAGAATGACCAGAGCATCAGCTTGGGTCTGTGCACTCTCCTCTCTCTCATATCACAGCCTAATGGCAGAATGACCAGAGCCATCAGCTTGGGTCTGTGTAGAGACGTTTCCCCCTGCACTCTCCTCTCTCAGGGCCCTGGCTTGGCTCAGAGTCCTGGCCCTCCAGCAAAGATGAGCTCCAGAGCTGACTGGATGTCCCCCTCTGTAGCCTGGAGCGCCCGTAACATCAGCTCCTCATCCTGGATTCCCATGTCTCTCAGCTGCTGCAGCTGGGACTGCCAACGCCCCTATAAGACAGTAGAACAAAGCTACCCTTAAAACTACTGGCAAACAGACTAAAACACACAGTCAGAGGCATTGAAGCTTAGGCCGTCATTACTCCAGCTAGAGAGAGACCAAATAGAAACGCAGCGAGTGCCATTGCTCCAGGCAGTATGATTAAGAGCACAGCTTCTATCCTCAGTGTTGTCCTTTAAAAAGGTCGAGACATGTGGATCTGGTCTGTCCTCGTGGCTCATGTAGCACATTGAGAGGAGAGAGTGAGAGGAAAGGAGGAGAGGGAAAGGAGAGAATGAGAGAGTAGAGAGGAGAAGAGGAAAGGAGAAGAGACTGACCTGCAGAGAGGACATGCTGGAGGCCTGCAGAGCCTGCTGCAGTGCCTGGCTGAAAAGGTCATTGCTGACAGGAGTCCCTGCTGGCGTGGGAGGCACTCCAGATGAGGTGTCCTGCTGCAACACAGAACAAAGGGCACGCAGTTAGAAGGGCAAGTGTCTGCTCTGTGTCACTGGTAGAGGAGTGCGTTTGTGTGTTGAGGGAGCATGATGGGACATTCTTTACCTGCTCCCCTGCAGTGGGAGTAACAGCACTGCTCTCAGGAGTACTGGCCAGGGCCAGGGCAGTGGCCAGCTCACTCTGTGTTATGGGTCGAGGGCCTGTAGCTCCACTATGGCCAAGGGACACTGGCCGCATTCCTGCTGGGCCCCCGGTTCGGTTGGATGGTCCTGCCTGATTGCTCTAGTTACACACATAGCAATGATGTTGGCTATACTCCATCTATATTTACATTTTTAATCTCAATCCAGCTAGATTGACTCACCGATTGGAAATCTTCATCGTCATCAGACATGCCCTCAAACATAAACCCTCCTGCAGACAAGACAACGCAAACGTAATACATGTTCCAGTCTTAGTGATGGTGAGTGACAGACCGATGTGGCCATCACTGGGTCGTGTTCAGTAGGGACTAAACGTTTTGAAAAAGAATGAAACAGGGAGGTGCTACCTGAACCTTGTCCAATAAGAACAGATTTTTGTTTTCCGTTGCAAACTATTTTTCTACAGTCTAACCTATTGAACACCACCCTGTAGTTTCCACCAGTGTGATGCTCACCTGGCATGTCACTGTAGGAGCTGGAGGAGACGTTGCGGGAGGAGCCGGCGCTGGACTGAGCAGGCATGCTGCCAGCCACTGAGTGGAGGACCAGGATGATGGCATTGACCAGGGCTGGGTGAGAACTGATCAACCTACAAGGCAAAACGTTTAATACTTTAGTATTATCCCTAATGTCACAAATCCACAGTATAGTTACTCATTCACAACATGGCATGACAAAGTCATTCTACAGTATATGGAACAAAAACACTTACACATCCAGCATGTTAGGGTCTGTGAATTGCACAAATAGATCTTTGTCTTGGAGCACTTCTGCAAGATTCAGAAGCATAGCATTGTAAGAGATAACCTCCTTGGTGACATGGTTAGGATGATGTTATGTCATAACGGGCAGGGCTAATCAGTACTTGCCTAGCGCTACCGGGTCAGATCTAAGCCCTGGCGTGGCCACAATGATCTGATCTAGAGACTCCTTATTAGTCAGCATCTTAAACACCTGGGAAAGCAAATTAAGTTATATACTGTGGGGTTCGAAATGATTGACACCCTTGATAAAGAAGAGCAATAATGACTGTATAAGATAAATCATTAAAATACTGAGCTATGCTAAATAAAAATTGGGAAATTATAATTGTTTTATACTAAAACAATTGCCCAGATAAATATATTTTTATTTAACAAGTAACAGTCATGAATAATGATGACAGATTTACAGAGTCAAAGATCTTACCCCCAAGACATGCTAACCTCCCCTGTTATTGGTAATGGTGAGAGGTTAGCATGTTTTGGAGGTAGGATCTTTGACACTATGTAACTTTGTCACTCATAATTATTCACAATTCATTCAGGATTATCCGTAATCCTGGTATAATTCACATTAATGTACAAGTGTTTAGAAACATATTCTATTCATATTTACAACTAAAAAGTGACTCCACAATGACAATACATTATTTACCATTCGTTTATATTGGGCACAAAATAATCTGAAACACAACCAAAACAAACTGCAAATGCATCCAACACGTTTGTATAGTTACAAGCTTGATGTAGTCATTGTGAGCTAGGAATATGGAACCAAATACTACACCTTTGACTACTTCATTTATAATAATTTTTAGGGGTGTCAATTTTTCACCACTACCTTTTTGAGTAGTACTACTAATTAAACAAAGTATCTTTCTTTGACCAATTGTATTAGTATAAAATAATATAACTTTCCCATTCTTTTGAGCATAAAATATAGCTCAGTATTTGAACTATTTCTACTGAACAAAAATATAAACCCAACACGAAACAATTTCAAAGATTTTACTGAGTTACAGTTCACATAAGGAAATCAGTCAATTGAAATAAACTCATTGGGCTCTAATCTATGGATTTCATATGACTGGGAATAAAGATATGTTTATGTCGGACTCAGATACCTTAAAAAAAGGTTGGGGCTTGGCTCAGAAAACCAGTCAGTATCTGGTGTGACCACCATAATTGGCACGACAATGGGCCTCAGGTTCTCACCATGGTATCTCTGTGCATTCAAATTGCCATCGATAAAATGCAATTGTGTTTGTTGTCCGTAGCGAATGCCTGCCCATAGCATAACCCAACGCCACCATGGGGCCCTCTGTTCACAATGTTGACAAACTGCCTGCCCACACTACGCCATACACATGGTCTGCGGTTGTGAGGCCAGTTGGACATACTGCCAAATTCTCTAAAAAGACATTGAGGAGGTTGATGGTAGAGAAATCAACATTAAATTCTATAGCAACAGTTCTGGTGGACATACCTGCAGTCAGTATGCCAATTGCATGCTCCCTCAAAACTTGAGACATCTGTGGGATTGTGTTGCGTGACAAAACTGCACATTTTAGAGTGGGCTTTTATTG
The DNA here is from genome assembly GCF_045791955.1 of Oncorhynchus clarkii lewisi. Lineage (NCBI taxonomy): Eukaryota > Metazoa > Chordata > Actinopteri > Salmoniformes > Salmonidae > Oncorhynchus > Oncorhynchus clarkii. Next base: position 14,663,007 of record NC_092172.1, on the reverse strand, counting down.
TCCACCGCACAAGGTGCACCTGTGTTATGATCATGCTGTTTAATCAGCTTCTTAATATGCCACCCCTGTCAGGAGGACAGATTATCTTGGCAAAGGAGAAATGCTCACTAACAGGGATGTAAACAAATGTGTGCATAAAATTTGAGAGAATTAAGCTTTTTGTGCATATGGAACATTTCCGGGCTCTTTTATTTCAGCTCATGAAACACGGGACCAACACTTTACATGTTGTGTTTATATTTTTGTTCAGTGTATTTTATACATTCCTTATTGCTAATCTTTATCAAGGTTGTCAATCATTTTGGACCCCACTGTAACTGATATAATAGGATTTCTGATAAAGACATCCTTCTACATTTTCATTCTCAACACCATAACAATGTTTTTACCGAGTCTCTGTAGGTGGAGTTGGAGTGGAGGGCTGCCTGCAGCACACGGAACTCCCTGGCTGCAGTCGTCCTGTTCACTGGCTCTACAGACAAAGGGAGAAAGACAGGAGAGATAAATTACTATGGTTCTTTGTAGAAGTAACCTTATAAATGGAAATGTCTAGTGACATGGCGCTTCTAAGAGGGTTAGAGTTGGTCTGTCAAAGCCCACCTGGATTGATTTCTGGTTCAGGCCAGGTCCTTTTGAGGATGTGCAGGGTGGATCCAGGCTGGATCCCACAGGAGTCTAAAGACAGGTCATCCTTCAACTTGCGACCACAGTGTACCAGCTCTGACAAATTAAATAAATAAAAAAACATCAGAAGCAAATCGTAAATAAGTTAGCTAACATGTGAGTTGTTCACTTATGTAATGCAAACCTATGAGTTCGGGGTCCGGTAGGGAATCAGGGAGCTGTGCCGAAACGAGTTGTTTCAGAGTAGAGACTCGGTACCCGCCGGGAGACACGTCTCCAGGCATAGTCTCGGGGAAGTGGAAGGTGGATTTGGGCTGATCCACCAGCTTCAATGACAGGTGCCACCCCGACATCATAAGCTGTTGCTAGACAGGAACAAGTTACGACAATCTACATTGGCAACAGCACCACATTCACGAATCTAAAACTAGCTAAAGTTTGGAAAAGTAATGTTAGATGTTTAATCTTCTGATATGCACAGCTAACGTTACCGTTAGCTATTAGCCACTAAGCTAGCAGGCTAGCTATAATGTCACTAACATTAGGCATTAACATTTTTAGCAAGTAAAGACCGTTAAGATGACGTTTTCAAAAATACCGTTTGTATGGCAGCAACTAAAACGCATTAAATCCACCAATGACACATGAAACTCAATGAAAAATTGTACAGCAGACTCACGATTTGCTTTGTTGAAACGATGTTTAGTCCGTGTTTAGTCACGTGGTCCACAATCACGCTGACCAAGGCGGAAGTAATGGAATATACATTATGGTAATAATGTATCATTTATTTGCTGTCACGGTCCTTGCTGAAGCAAAATGTAACAACTGCAACGTAGATGTAGCAATTCTAACCAAATTACCTTTTCTACAGCAATTTCAAGATACTCGTCACCCCTTGTTGCACATTTGGTCAGTTATTGTGCCGCAGAGACTATTTTCCAACTTTTCCGTGTCATCATCAAATTATTTTAACCCTCAAACTACCAACATATTTTACATGATTATTACCAGCTGGAGTCATTTTTCCCCCAAGATGAAACAAAAAAACTGAACGTATAAAAAACTGAACGACTTTTATCAAAACATAATTTGAAATAAAAATGTTCCTTGTTGTTGTTAGGACCTAACAATTACATGTGATATTGAAAACGAAAATAACAATTTGTAAGGTATTGGACTCCAATGTTTTGTCAGGGGGGTGCGAAGCATCAGGAGTCAGACAGGATTTAGGTGCAGAAGGGTTCATTATTTGGATACAGGATTATTTCTCACACAGCTGAGTTCAGCAGAGCCCATCAAATCAAAGTCATATCAAATCAAATTGTATTGGTCACATAGCAGTGTAAGTGTAAAACCAACTCTCTTTGTTTTAATGACATTTATTGCAAACGTCCAGTTCAACAATGGCATCTAGTTCATACAACACCATTGCCTATCCAGTTTGTTATTTTCATCAAAGCATATGACCCTTCATCAGACAGAAATGTGTAATCAAGGTATCACACGTATTATTATTAGCCTTAGTATATTCCAAATTATAAAGTTGTGTATGAAGAATTTGAGATGTACAAAACATAATAGAATAAGTAAATTGATAAGCACCACATGTGTTTAATATACTGTATGCTTGCCTTCAACATAAAGGGTTAAATAAAGATTAAATCACAAAATAAAGGGTTAACATTACAGAGGGATGGGGGTCGGGGGGCAAACACTTTTCTCGTACGCGTGACATCATACTGGACAAAGCACCGTATGGGAGTGGTTTCTTAGAATCGAATGAATCCTCCTGAATGTAAGGTTTTTCAATTCCTGTAGCCGAACTATTACTTTGTCAAGTCAAAAGGGTTCAAGGGAACACTATTAGCGCTTATTTTGTCAGGAAATCCCAAAGAGGGTATACAAAACTCAACCGAATAACATCATATGCGATTTTGTGTAACAAATCACAGACGCTGGATGGTTGGTGATTCATAGTTGCGTTCCCCAAACATGGTAAGTTTTTACATCATTTTTTTATTTGCATTCGTCAAAGAAAATTATATGAAACGTGGTGTAGTAACCATGTATTAACGCGTCGTTTCGATTTTCTGAGAATTTTGAGAATGAGCCACGAACATTTCGTTGTGCTTGCAGATTTAAGCAACAGCTGGAGTGAATGAAGCAGAAACGCCGCATGATTGGATATACGGCTACTACTGCATCTTATTCGAACAAAAGACAATAGACTCGTTTAAGAAACTCATTAACAATAAATACACTGTTAAGTAACTTCGATGTAAGTCTCAATAAGTTAATGTCCCAATGGCGGTTTTTGTTTATCACATTTTACCAAAGCACTTAGCTAGACACCCCCCCCCCCCACAATAAATTGGAACAACCATTCAGTCAATTTATAGTTTAGCTATAGGACGTTAGCTTCCTACCTGGCCAACATCCGGTGAAATTGCAGATCGCAAAATTTAAAAATACTCAATTCAAATATTTAACATTCTTGAAAAGATATGTGTTATACATCAAAATAAAGCTTAATTTCTTGTTAATCCAGCCGCTGTGTCAGATTTCAAAAAGGCTTTACGGCGAAAGCACACCATGCGATTATCTGAGGATAGCGTCCCGCATACAAACACATGACAATAATTTTTCAACCAGGTAGGTGCGACACAAAAGTCAGAAATAGCGATATAATTAATGCCTTACCTTTGAAGATCTTCTGTTGGCACTCCAAAATGTCCCAGAAACATTACAAATGGGCCTTTTGTTCGATAATGTTCTTCTTTATGTCCCCCCAAAAATGTCAATTTATTTATTTATTTGGCGCGTTTGATTCAGAAATACACTGGTTTCAACTCACCCAACATGCCTACAAAGTATCTAAAATAATCTTACCTGTAAACTTGGTCCAAACATTTCAAACAACGTTCCTAATCCAACCTCAGGTACCCTAAAACCTCAGGTACCCTAAATAATCGATACAATTTAAGACGGAATAAACTGTTTCTAATACCGGATAAAAAACAACGTGGAGAACGCTCCACAATGAATAGGACTACTTCTTCATTTCTCAAAAGAAAAACATCAAACAATTTCTAAAGACTGTTAACATCTAGTGGAAGCCATAGGAGCTGCAACCAGGTTCCTAATAATAAGGGTATCCCATAGAAAACAATTGGAAAATCCTATGACCTCAAAAAAAAATTCCCCTGGATGGTTTGTCCTCATTGATTCGCCTGCCAAATCAGTTCTGTTATACTCATAGACATTATTTTAGCAGTTTTAGAAACTTTAGACTGTTTTCTATCCAAATCTATATGCATATCCTAGCTTCTGGGCCTGAGTAACAGGCAGTTTACTTTGGGCACGCTTTTCATCCGGTTGTCAAAATACTGCCCCCTACCCAAGAGAGGTTATATTCAAATTTTCCCTATACCCATTGTGAGGTTGCTACAACCTAGCCTATGAATGGAAGTTTATAACGTAGGTGCACAGGTCGAGAGACAAATTAGAGTAATCAAGGTGACAGTGACACATTCAATACCGCCTTCCACACTCTTGCCTGCATCTAGCTGATCTAGGGTGTAACTATTAGTCGTCCAAACATTTGCAAACAACAGTTTTCATTGGACAAATTCAGGTAGGTTTATCCCCATTTCGTTCTGTTTGCTTCCGTCTCTCACTTTCTCTCTGATGCGTCTCCTTCATTTTTGAAGAAATGTATTTGTTCAAAACAGTTCCACTATTGTCTTTATCTCTCTCTTTGAGTCAACTACTCACCACATTTTTTTTGCACTGCAGTGCTAGCTAGCGGTAGCTTATGCTTTCAGTAATAGATTTATTCTCTGATCCTTTGATTGAGTAGACAACATGTCAGTTTATGCTGCAAGAGCTCTGATAGGTTGGAGGACATCCTCCACAAGTTGCCATAATTACTGTGTAAGTCTATGGAAGGTGTTGAGAACCTTAAGCCTCCTAGGTTTTGTAATGAAGTCAATGTACCTAGAGTAGGACGAAAATAGCTGTCCTCCTGCTACACCATGGCGCTACCCCTGAGAGTGCTGCTGTTGAGGCTATTGTAGACCTTCATTGCAAAACAGTGTGTTCTAATCAGTTATTTGGTAACTTGAACATATTCAGTATAGTTTTATCTAAAACATATATTTTTTTAAATGTTTCACTATTTTTATTTATCTGACATTCACTGAATAGGATGGACCTCCCCTCCTCCCCTGAGGAGCATTCACTGCTCAAAACTTAATTATAGTCTGTAAAGCTTGATAATAACATGATTGTCTTGTTTTTAGACAAAAGACTGGAAACTGGTCAGACACAGGTTGAATCAACTTTGTTTCCACGTCATTTCAATGAAATTGTGTTGCACCAATGTGGAATAGACATTGAATTGACATCTGTGCACAGTGGGTGGTCTCCTATTTGTTGGGACCGCTGTGATTGGAACTTGGAACACACAGCAGTATTACCCCATCACAGAGATGGGAGGGGGAAAATTTTCAGGCCCAGGGCAACATAGGGGGACCTGGGGGATTATAAAATATGATAAGGTCTTCTAGAACAGAGGTTCTTAAACTGTGGGGCGCGCCTTTTTAACAAACTTAGTCCGGCTTTCACCGTACTCCTCAGTCATCAGTTTTCCTCTTATCATGTCAGTCATTGCAGACCTTAGAGAGCTATTTATAACTTTAGACTCGGTTTTATCAAATAAAAGTGAATTCAACAAGCCGATGTAATGTCATTGTTGTTTTACAGAGGGTTACAATGCAATTATAATATCTTTACCCATATCTCCATGTCTCAACTTCTATATAAGGCATTGCTTTTTATTTCTCCTTGAGGGTAGAGTTAGTTTCATGATGTCAGCTGCTGTTTATGTTATGTTATTATTCTGAGCTCCATACTGTATTGGAGGACTGGGCTTCAGAACCAGTGGTCTGATGATGCCTATCATATGATTGTCAGAGCAGAGCAGCTGGGCTTTCTTGGCAGGTACAGCATCCTGGAGGGATACAATAGTCTTTGATACCTAACTGGCTAGAGAGGAAATTATAGCCAACGTTGGGGAAAGACAAGAGAAATACTTCATACTTAAAATGGAGGGAAAAGCATTAGCAATATCAGACTTTTCCAGCAAACACCTTACGTTTAGGTAATAGCATTTGTGTACGTGATACCACAACCTATAAATCCACAACAAATGTAAATGGATCTGCTGAGTGAAGACAGAGTACAGATTATTGTACTCGTTAGTGTGCTGAAATAATTCCTGCCTTATGCCTGTCTAAGGCTGCAGGTGTGGTCAAATGAGTTTGATCTGACCTCTGACATTAAGCTGACCAAAATAATCTGGGTAGTGCAGGGAGAGAGGAAAAAGGGGATTTACCAGTCCTGGTGGAGAAGGTAGACAGGGGGAAGGGAAATAACATTGAGTAATTCAATACAAAAAAATTGGAATGTTTCCTGCTGTCCTGTCTGTCCACAAGGGACACAGACAGCCTGGACAGACAGTGGCTTTCGCACTGCGTACCAGTCATACTCAATAATATCTGAGTTCAAATTGGCTGAGCTATGTGAAACTGAATTAAACAGGAACTTAACAATGTGTCAGGAAATCTGACTTGTGATTATGAAGAACTCTTAGGTATGTCACCTGTCTATGTTGTAATGTTTTCTATGCATGCCATGCGGGTATGTTATGACACATACAATGCATCAGCTTTGCCATGAATAACTTGAAGCCAGTGAGCAGGACAAATATTTCTAGATCGCAAGCTCCCTAGTCCCTAGTCCTGGCATGCTAAATTAATTATGGGAAAGCTGGCTGCTGCTGCCTGCTGGACAGCTGTCCAGACCAGAGGGAGACAGACAGATAGACTGACAGACAGCCAGGTTCCAGGGAACAGTCCTATTATGGAAGTAGCTTTGTGTGGAAGTTACCTTTCTTCCCACACCCTTTCTTTTTGCTGAGCTCATCTGGAAACTTCATGGAAAGTCTTTCATAATAGGTTTTCATCTAAGCCAAGGAAGGAAGCTGATGACCATAGATAGCCGTGTTGATGTGACTCATTTGGCAACGTACAAACCTGGATAGTTGGAAACTTTGTAATTAATTTATTACAAACACATTTAGCTCTCTAACTGTAATAAGTAGGCTATGTTTACGTTGGTTATGATTGAGTTTTTGGTGGGGATTTGTTTTGTTCTATCTCAGTAACGTTGTTAATAGCAGTACAAACCGAAGTGAGTGTCAGAGGCTTCTACTTTTCATTTCTGTGAACAGACCAATCTGGTCACCATAGCTGAAGACTGCGTTAACCATACCTCTTAGTGTACCACTCCCTTTTGTGCTATCTGCTTATGTTGTAGCCTGCCTAGCCTACCCACAAGCCACCTGATACCATGCCGTCATGTTGACCCCAGTTGGCATTACCCATTATAGTCCTTATCCTCCCCTCACAGCCTCTCTCTCTCTGGGGGTCGTCAGCAGGGTATGCTAGCTGTGTTAGGATTCAGGAAGGGAAGGAGAGAGAATAGTGGACTGGAGAGGACATGAGTGTTGAGGCAGAATACAGTACAGGATATACTGTATACCAAAGGGAAATGAGGAGTACAGTAACAGAGCGGAAACAGATCTGTTACATCCTGACCATAGAAATACTTTATTTTCTATGATGGAGTAGGTCAAGGTGTGACTGGGGGGTGTTCTAGTTTATTATTTCTATGTGGGGTTTTAGGTTTAATTTTCTATGTTGGTGATTTGTATGATTCCCATTTAGAGGCAGCTGGTAATCGTTGTCTCTAATTGGGGATCATATTTAAGTAGTATTTGTTCCCACTTGTGTTTGTGGGAAATTTAATTTGGTGTTTGGAGTTAGTGTCTGTACACCTCTTATGTTACAGTTCGTAATTTGTTTCCTTTTGTTTTTTGTAAGTTTCACTTTATAATAAATATATAGAACTCAACGTACGTTGCGCCTTGGTCTACCCCTCCCCTCTATGTACAGTATCCCCAAAATGTTTATATTCACATGATTGTTGTGCCCCTGCTGTCATTTTATAGTGTTTATTCTAATTTTACTTACCCATTTTTATGTGGGTCATGGGTAATGTACACACACACACAATCCAGGGTTTCCGTTATGAAAACGTGGCGCTGGACATTTGACCTGCAGCATTTGAATTTACCGGACATTTGAGACATTTACCTGACCCATATGCATTGGGTGCGTAACCTGATTAGGGCGTCCACCCACGGTGCTCAGAATGACAGAAATCACATTTACATTACGGAATTTAATCTTAACAGAACATGCAAGTCGAGGATGCAATGACGTGTGTCCTTCTTACCGCACACTTTGAAGATGTTAGAATAACTGTCCACGTGTACTTTTTCTCAGCCAACAACACGAGTAACGAACCGCCAAATCACAAGCCTATGCATAGACGGCGCATGAGTTTCAAGTTTGGGGAAACCAATTATCACCGTAAAAATGCACCTTTATAATAACGCATTCCATTCATTCCATGCAAACTTATGTTCGAAATGTGATGAGTAGATTGCATAGTCATAATTTAGGCTAATAATATTACTCAATCACTGTTTGCAAAAAAGGCCAGTCAATCATGGCTGAGCGCGTATAGGGTAGATGCGTGGGCTGTAGGCTATATCAGATACGTTTCTTCTTTCTTTGCAAACACACATTTTATGCATTTCTTCTACACTTTAAAGTATATGACTGGAGACATTAGCAGAATCTTCTTTAATAAGACAAATTACAGGGTAGCCTACTTTGCTGACAAACATCAATAAAAGCGACGCTGTCCATATAATGGGCCAATGAGAATGGGAGACACAAATAGAATGTGATGTCCATCTAAACTATAGGAGGAAATTCATGTCCAAAAACAAAATGTTAACTATGGGATCGGTGTCCCTATACAGGGACAGTTGAGCTAACATACGCTAATGTGATTAGCATGATGTTGTAAGTAACAAGAACATTTCCCAGGACATAGGCATGTCTTATATGGGCAGAGAGGTCAAATTCTTGTTAATGTAACTGCACTGTCCAATTTGCAGTAGCTATTACAGTGAAAAAACACCATGCTATTGTTTGAGGAGAGTGCACAACCACAAAAAAATGTTATCAAGGCAAATGGTTTGATACGTTCACCTCAAAGGGAAATAATGTACTTACATTCAGTAATCTTGCTCTGATTTGTCATCCTGAGGGTCCCAGAGATAAAATGTAGCATAGTTTTGTTTGATAAAATTTGATGTTTTATAAGTTTTGTATTCAAATGTAGGAACTGGGTTCTGCAGTTTGAACCCCTGCTGTCTCTGGCTCCACACCCACCATGCCTGGCCATCTAGATGTGTGAAAGTTATCAAATCAAATTTTATTTGTCACATACACATGGTTAGCAGATGTTAATGCGAGTGTAGCGAAATGCTTGTGCTTCTAGTTCCGACAATGCAGTAATAACAAGTAATCTAACTAACAATTCCAAAACTACTGTCTTGTACACAGTGTAAGGGGATAAAGAATATGTACATAAGGATATATGAATGAGTGATGGTACAGAGCAGCATAGGCAAGATACAGTCGATGGTATCGAGTACAGTATGTACAAATGAGATGAGTATGTAAACAAAGTGGCATAGTTTAAAGTGGCTAGTGATACATGTATTACATAAGGATACAGTCGATGATATAGAGTACAGTATATACGTATGCATATGAGATGAATAATGTAGGGTAAGTAACATTATATAAGGTAGCTTGTTTAAAGTGGCTAGTGATATATTTACATCATTTCCCATCAATTCCCATTATTAAAGTGGCTGGAGTTGAGTCAGTGTCAGTGTGTTGGCAGCAGCCACTCAATGTTAGTGGTGGCTGTTTAACAGTCTGATGGCCTTGAGATAGAAGCTGTTTTTCAGTCTCTCGGTCCCAGCTTTGATGCACCTGTACTGACCTCGCCTTCTGGATGATAGAGGGGTGAACAGGCAGTGGCTCGGGTGGTTGATGTCCTTGATGATCTTTATGGCCTTCCTGTGACATCGGGTGGTGTAGGTGTCCTGGAGGGCAGGTAGTTTGCCCCCGGTGATGCGTTGTGCAGACCTCACTACCCTCTGGAGAGCCTTACGGTTGAGGGCGGTGCAGTTGCCATACCAGGCGGTGATACAGCCCGCCAGGATGCTCTCGATTGTGCATCTGTAGAAGTTTGTGAGTGCTTTTGGTGACAAGCCAAATTTCTTCAGCCTCCTGAGGTTGAAGAGGCGCTGCTGCGCCTTCTTCACGATGCTGTCTGTGTGAGTGGACCAATTCAGTTTGTCTGTGATGTGTATGCCGAGGAACTTAAAACTTGCTACCCTCTCCACTACTGTTCCATCGATGTGGATAGGGGGGTGTTCCCTCTGCTGTTTCCTGAAGTCCACAATCATCTCCTTAGTTTTGTTGACGTTGAGTGTGAGGTTATTTTCCTGACACCACACTCCGAGGGCCCTCACCTCCTCCCTGTAGGCCGTCTCGTCGTTGTTGGTAATCAAGCCTACCACTGTTGTGTCGTCCGCAAACTTGATGATTGAGTTGGAGGCGTGCGTGGCCACGCAGTCGTGGGTGAACAGGGAGTACAGGAGAGGGCTCAGAACGCACCCTTGTGGGGCCCCAGTGTTGAGGATCAGCGGGGTGGAGATGTTGTTGCCTACCCTCACCACCTGGGGGCGGCCCGTCAGGAAGTCCAGTACCCAGTTGCACAGGGCGGGGTCGAGACCCAGGGTCTCGAGCTTGATGACGAGCTTGGAGGGTACTATGGTGTTGAATGCCGAGCTGTAGTCGATGAACAGCATTCTCACATAGGTATTCCTCTTGTCCAGATGGGTTAGGGCAGTGTGCAGTGTGGTTGAGATTGCATCGTCTGTGGACCTATTTGGGCGGTAAGCAAATTGGAGTGGGTCTAGGGTGTCAGGTAGGGTGGAGGTGATATGGTCCTTGACTAGTCTCTCAAAGCACTTCATGATGACGGATGTGAGTGCTACGGGGCGGTAGTCGTTTAGCTCAGTTACCTTAGCTTTCTTGGGAACAGGAACAATGGTGGCCCTCTTGAAGCATGTGGGAACAGCAGACTGGTATAGGGATTGATTGAATATGTCCGTAAACACACCGGCCAGCTGGTCTGCGCATGCTCTGAGGGCGCGGCTGGGGATGCCGTCTGGGCCTGCAGCCTTGCGAGGGTTAACACGTTTAAATGTCTTACTCACCTCGGCTGCAGTGAAGGAGAGACCGCATGTTTTCGTTGCAGGCCGTGTCAGTGGCACTGTATTGTCCTCAAAGCGGGCAAAAAAGTTATTTAGTCTGCCTGGGAGCAAGACATCCTGGTCCGTGACTGGGCTGGATTTCTTCCTGTAGTCCGTGATTGACTGTAGACCCTGCCACATGCCTCTTGTGTCTGAGCCGTTGAATTGAGATTCTACTTTGTCTCTGTACTGGCGCTTAGCTTGTTTGATAGCCTTGCGGAGGGAATAGCTGCACTGTTTGTATTCGGTCATGTTACCAGACACCTTGCCCTGATTAAAAGCAGTGGTTCGCGCTTTCAGTTTCACACGAATGCTGCCATCAATCCACGGTTTCTGGTTAGGGAATGTTTTAATCGTTGCTATGGGAACGACATCTTCAACGCACGTTCTAATGAACTCGCACACCGAATCAGCGTATTCGTCAATGTTGTTATCTGACGCAATACGAAACATCTCCCAGTCCACGTGATGGAAGCAGTCTTGGAGTGTGGAGTCAGCTTGGTCGGACCAGCGTTGGACAGACCTCAGCGTGGGAGCCTCTTGTTTTAGTTTCTGTCTGTAGGCAGGGATCAACAAAATGGAGTCGTGGTCAGCTTTTCCGAAAGGGGGGCGGGGCAGGGCCTTATATGCGTCGCGGAAGTTAGAGTAACAATGATCCAAGGTCTTTCCACCCCTGGTTGCGCAATCGATATGCTGATAAAATTTAGGGAGTCTTGTTTTCAGATTAGCCTTGTTAAAATCCCCAGCTACAATGAATGCAGCCTCCGGATAAATCGTTTCCAGTTTGCAGAGAGTTAAATAAAGTTCGTTCAGAGCCATCGATGTGTCTGCTTGGGGGGGGATATATACGACTGTGATTATAATCGAAGAGAATTCTCTTGGTAGATAATGCGGTCTACATTTGATTGTGAGGAATTCTAAATCAGGTGAACAGAAGGATTTGAGTTCCTGTATGTTTCTTTCATCACACCATGTCACGTTGGCCATGAGGCATATGCCCCCGCCCCTCTTCTTACCAGAAAGATGTTTGTTTCTGTCAGCGCGATGCGTGGAGAAACCCGTTGGCTGCACCGCTTCGGATAGAGTCTCTCCAGTGAGCCATGTTTCAGTGAAGCAAAGGACGTTACAGTCTCTGATGTCCCTCTGGAATGCTACCCTTGCTCGGATTTCATCAACCTTGTTGTCAAGAGACTGGACATTGGCAAGAAGAATGCTAGGGAGTGGTGCACGGTGTGCCCGTCTCCGGAGTCTGACCAGAAGACCGCCTCGTTTCCCTCTCTTTCGGAGTCGTTTTTTTGGGTCGCTGCATAGGATCCACTCCGTTGTCCTGTTTGTAAGTGTATAAGCTAATGATCCATCATGTATGACATTTCTGGGAGTGTGTAAACTTACATTTTGTATTACCATATTGTATGTTCTCTATAGTTATGTACTTGAAAATGTATCAATTCGGCACATTTGGACAGACTATTGTAATGCTTCACTGGATCAATCTGAAACTTTGCACACACACTGCTGCAAACTAGTGGCCAAAATGTAAATTGCGCCTAAAACTGCAATATTGTATGATGGCCTTTCTCTTGCATTTCAAAGATGATACATGAAAAAAGACACCACATGTTTTTGTGTTTGTATTATCTTTTACCAGATCTAATGTGTTATATTCTCCAACAATAATTTTACATTTCCACAAACTTCAAAGTGTTTCCTTTCAAATTGTATCAAGAATATGCATATCTTTGTTTCAGGTCCTGAGCTACAGGCAGTTCGATTTGGGTGTGTCACTTTAGGTGATTTTTTTTTTAAATGGTCCGATCCTTAACAGTTTATTAAGTAGTGAAAATACAAATTATGGAAAGAGAAATTAGAGTATTTTCATTGTGTTCTCTTTACAGCAATAGCCATTTGCACTCCAAACTGTGCTGCCTTTCCTTCTGACTGTAGGCAATGCGATTTAAAAGCAATCTACAACTTATTTACGGCTAGGGGAAGCTAATGATCTTCTGTGGCGAAATCATACTTTAGTTACCAATTTTGAATGACTTTATTTATTTATGTATAGACAAGAGTAGGCTAATTAGCCTATATAATTTTGGCAATTTAATTCAATTTACTTAGGGAAAGCTTCCCCCAGCCTTATGGATGCGCTTACCTATGAGCATATGTCAACCTACTATCCTCATAGTAGAAAAGTTGACCTATTCTATTGGTCAGTTGTTTGTCCAGAAAGAAATAGCCCAAACAGACTCCTGGACAGTTGTGGAACGATAGATCCAAAATTCATACAACCAGTAGGCTATACCTAGGCTACATAATACAACTTTAAAAAGCAATGAATCTGATGCAGCAGATGAGAATGCTTAGCTTAAAATGTTGATAAACTATTATTTCTTAGCATTATTAACTCAGCAATACGCACAAGGCAGTAGTCTACACGCGAATGTGTTCTTGGCTACCGGATGATGAAAGAAAGTTGATAACCAATAGAACATGAGAGACATAGGCTACTGTTTTCAATAGCATTATGGAAGTCCTTATATAATAATTGCCTAGGCTACTTTGAAGCAAGGTAAAACATGCTCCATAATAAGTAGTAAAACGTTAAAGTTTCAAACAATTAAGTAACTATACGTTTTCAAAAGTGGTGTGTGACGCGCGGACGAAGCCTGCCTTCCGTATGCATTTGAATGGCGATTGGGAAGCGCGCTTCAGTTACCAGTTGAGAAATAAAAATACTAGCTCTTTTTAATCGTGGCCAATTATAATGTTTTTAACACAGGATTGCATTTAGAATTGTTGCCAATGATTGGGCTTATGAAAGCGCTGTCTGACTGGCTCTGTATATGTATGCTGTGTGCTTGTGATAAATAAGATACATAATGATTTAATTCCACAAAATTATGCAAATGAACCCATAGAAGCATGACCGGTCAAATGTATTTACATCAACTAGTATTTACATTAATGAATAGGCTAAAAAGCATTATTTCGCAGTGGGATTTTTTGTCTTCTGCAGGAGAGTTTTCAGGTGCCAATTTGTTTTTTCGGCCCTTTCAAAAAAAATAAAAAATAGGCCAAAAGCCGGATATTACCGGCTACCAGAAACCCTGACACACACACAGCGTCTCTGCAGTCTCCCACCGAGAGAGTGGTGGCAGACAGGAGACAGTTTTGTGAGGTAGGAGTCAAAAGAGTTCACTACATCTAATGTTTTCCCACGGGTGGGCATCCTGAGGCCACTAGGCGAATGACTGGGCTGTTTCCTGTCAGAATGGAAGCTCCCTTCACTCAGCTCTAATGGCCTGAAAGAAATGCCTTGTACTGTGTACAGCTCTCTAGCTCTCTTCCCCCTCCTCTCGCCCCTCTCTCTTTCCCTCTCTCTCACTCTCTTCCCTCACTCTCTCACTCTCTTCCCTCACTCTCTCACTCTCTTCCCTCACTCTCTCACTCTCTTCCCTCACTCTATCTCTCTGCCTATCACTCCTTCTCTAGCAATTCAATTTCAATTTAAGGGCTTTTTTGGCATGGGAAACGTGTTAACATTGCCAAAGCAAGTGAAGGAGATAATAAACAAAAGTGAAATAAACAACACAAATTAACAGTAAACATTACATACACTCTCTCTCTCTCTCTCTCTCTCTCGCAGGATTTCCCACAGCAAACACACTGGTTTAATGTTGACATTAGATTTAGTTCACATGAGCAGTAGCTGTTTTCACTCCCCTGTCTTTCTTTGGATGATTTCTTGTCTGAAATGTTGTATTTAAATGAATTGGGCCAGAGCGAATCGGATGATGTCTCTGTGTTTGTTTCAACAGTGCTGTGTCTGACGAGGCTGACCCGTGCTGCCGAGACCCTCAGGAAGACCATGCTGTCCCTCCTGCTGCCCATGCTGCTTGCTGTGCAAGCTCTCGGTGGGTGGTGTCCACCTATCCCCCTCCACGGCCTGCCATTACCCAGAGATCAAAGCTACCAGCAAGTGTAATTCCATCGCCATCTAAAACATATGCTTTAGCAGGGTTTTTAGTCATTCCCTTCAAAGAAATTACAAGAAAGACAAAAAAACAGCTCAAATGAGGCTTACTCTCCAAACTAATATTCTGAACAGTGCTAAAAGTAAAGACAATGAAAACCTTACAGAATGGGAACATTGAGAACGTTATGACTGAGGAGAAAGTTAGATTTGGACAGGAAAATTGGTTGGGTTTGTCCTTCTCTAGCCAGAGCTAAAATGGGGCCCTGGGGTAGTTAGTAGGGTGAGGTCCTGCCTGACAAGAGACTTGCAGAGAGTGTCGTTTTTCTCCAGTGAGTCAGAGAGTGTGGTGGGCGAGTCAGCCTCTCATGTTCCAGTAAGAAGGGGGAGTTGTGGTTGGTGTAGCCTGGGCACTAGGCAGCAGGGTTGTTGTAGTGCTCAGGGCAGTGTGTTGGAGTCAGCAGTCAGACAGAGACTCTAAGAGTGAGAGAGCTAGGAGCAGGGCTTCATTAGGGCCTAGTACTGTTCCAGCCTTCATGGGTCTCTGGTCTGCTAATTACTGGCTTTGGCGGCTGCTGGGACGGAGGGAGGGAGGCATCTCGGACGGATTCTGTGTAGCTCTTTAAGTTGTAGTTAATGATGTTTTTAGCTCACACAATATATGATTATCCTTTATTTACTTAGTGGAGTTTACTGTTGAATTAAGAATTTACAGTATTAGGTAACACTGTACAGCATGTTTTAATTCATACTCTAAATCATGTGCTTTGAAGTCTGTCGATAGAGACAAACTGTCATGTGGAAATAGTGAGTGGGTGTGCACGTGTGTATGTGCTGGTGTGTGTGTGTGTGTGTGAGACCTGGGGTCCTCTGGGCCTGTTGTCTCCAGTAGGCCTCTGATTAGGATTATAGGTCCTTGCTAATCCCACTTGTCTTCTACAGTGTCTCTCCTCTACTCCGCCATTAAATAACCGTATCAGTGTCACTCCTGTGCTGCACCATTAAATACCCCTATCTCCACACAGGATTACACTCTGAGGCTGCCACACTGCCACTGCACTCTCCCAAGACAACCTCTAGTAGAGTACAGAGGTAGAGTCCCCGTCTAAACTGTTGGTGTGTAACATTGTAAAAGATGAAAACGTTGCTTAGCACAGCTGTTGTCAGGTCTTCTGCAGACTGTGGTGGTGACACGTTTCTTTGTTTCAGTATCCATAGACACTGAGTGTACAGTTGAAGTCGGAAGTTTACATACACTTAGGTTAGAGTCATTAAAACTCGTTTTTCAACCACTTCACAAATTTCTTGTTAACAAACTATAGTTTTGGCAAGTCGGTTAGGACATCTACTTTGTGCATGACACAAGTCATTTTTCCAACAGATTATTTCACTTATAATTCACTGTATCACAATTCCAGTGGGTCAGAAGTTTACATACACTAAGTTGGCTGTGCCTTTAAACAGCTTGGAAAATTCCAGAAAATGATGTCATGGCTTCAGAAGCTTCTGATAGGCTAATTGACATAATTTGAGTCAATTGGAGGTGTATCTGTGGATGGATTTCAAGGCCTACCTTCAAACCCAGTGCCTCTGCTTGACATCTTGGGAAAATCAAAAGAAATCAGGCAACACCTCAGAAAAACAATTGCAGACCTCCACAAGTCTGGTTCATCTTTGAGAGCAACTTCCAAACACCTGAAGGTACCACGTTCATCTGTACAAACAATAGTACGCAAGTATAAACACCATGGGACCACGAAGCCGTCATACCGGTCAGGAAGGAGACGCGTTCTATCTCCTAGCGTACTTTGGTGCGAAAAGTGGGAATCAATCCCAGAACAACAGCAAAGGACCTTGTGAAGATGCTGGAGGAAACAGGTACAAAAGTATCTATATCCAAAGCAAAATGAGTCCAATATCGACATAACCTGAACGGCCGCTCAGCAAGGTAGAAGCCACTGCTCCAAAACCCCCATAAAAAAGCCAGACTACGGTTTGCAACTGCACATGGGGACTAAGATCATACTTTGTAGAAATGTCCTCCGGTCTGATGAAACAATAATAGAACTGTTCGGCCATAGTGACCATCATTATATTTGGAGGAGAAAGGGGGAGGCTTGCAAGCCGAAGAACACCATCCCAACCGTGAAGCACGGGGGTGGCAGCATCATGTTGTGGGGGTGCTTTGCTGCAGGAGGGACTGGTGAACTTCACAAATTAGATGGCTTCATGAGGAAGGAAAGGAACATTTATGTGGATATATTGACGCAACATCTCAAGACATCAGTCAGGAAGTTAAAGCTTGGTCGCAAACGGGTCTTCCAAATGGACAATGACCCCAAGCATACTTCCAAAGTTGTGGCAAAATGGCTTAAGGACAACAAAGTCAAGGTATTGGAGTGGCCATCACAAAGCCCTGACCTCAATCCTATAGAAAATTTGTGGGCAGAACTGAAAAAGCTTGTGCGAGCAAGGAGGCATACAAACCTGACTTACATCAGCTCTGTCAGGAGGAATGAGCCAAAAATTCACCCAACTTATTGTGGGAAGCTTGTGGAAGGCTACTCGAATCGTTTGACCCAAATGAAACAATGTAAAGGCAATGCTACCAAATACTAATTGAGTGTATGTAAACTTCTGACCCACTGGGAATGTGATGAAAGAAATAAAAGCTGAAATAAATAATTATTTCTACTATTATTGTCACGGCCGTCCTCCTCTTCATCTGAAGAGGAGAGGCGAAAAGGATCTGAGGACCAATACGCGGCGTGGTAAGTGTCCATGGTCAATCTTTAATAAAGAAAGTAGTGAACACTGAAAACTATACAAAACCAGTAAACAAAATAACAGCTAGCCGTAACAGTGACGCTAATCATATGGACTGTGCTAAAACAAGCCATCAACATAGACAATCACCCCCCAACAAACAGTGCAACCCAGGCTACCTAAGTATGATTCTCAATCAGAGACAACTAATGACACCTGCCTCTGATTGAGAACCATACTAGGCCGAAAACATAGAAATGCCCCAAAACATAGAAAAACAAACATAGACTGCCCACCCAACTCACGCCCTGACCATACTAAATAAATACAAAACAACGGAAATAGAGGTCAGAACGTGACAATTATTCTGACATTTTCATTCTTAAAATAAAGCAGTGATCCTAACTTACCTAAAACGGGGAATTTCTACTGGGATTAAATGTCAGGAATTGTGAAAACCTGAGTTTAAATGTATTTGGCTAAGGTGTATGTAAACTTCCAACTTCAACGGTACATGACATAAACTGACCAGGTGAATCCAGGTGAAAGCTATGATCCCTTATTGATGTCACTTGTTAAATCCACTTCAATCAGTGTAGATGAAGGGGAGGAGACCGGTTAAAGAAGGATTTTTAAATCTTGAGACAATCGAGACATTGATTGTGTATGTGTGTCATTCAGAGGGTGAATGGGCAAGACACAAAATTGAAGTGCATTTGAACGGAGTATGGTAGGAGGTACCAGGCGCACCGGGTTGTAATCAAGAACTGCGCCACTGCAGTTGGTTTTTCACGCCCAACAGTTTCCCGTGTGTATCAATAATAGTCCACCACTCAAAGAACATCCAGACAACTTGATACAACTGTGGGAAGCATTGGTCAACATGGGCCAGCATCCCTGTGGAACACTTTCAACACCTTGTAGAGTCCATGCCATGACGAATTGGGAAGCAAGGTGTCCCTAATGTTTGGTATACTCCATGTACTTTTAATGCACTAGACTAGTAGCAGTACTCTCAGTGGGGTTGCTCTAAGTTAACAGGCAAGCAACAGCACAGTAAGTAGGCCTAGCATCCAGGCTCCATAAGCAGCATTAGCAGCTGAGAGGCAGTAGAGCCAGTAGTGTAAAGCAGAAGCATTAACAGGATGCTGTCTGGCTAATTGCTTGTTGTCATGCTCTCTGTTCCGTCAGCAGTGCCACCAGTCTGCCAGGCCTCTGCCATTTGCTGCTGCTTGCGCCCACCTGCTCTTAGCATCTCCACATTAAAAGGGAAATTGTATTCATGCAAATGCTAAAATGGCAAGCTGACCTGGATTCAGTTTTAATGACGAGAGCTGGGAGGTAATTCAAATTAATTAGCATAATTGAATAGATCACATCTAGTGTGGCAGTCAGAGAGCGGCAGACATTATGGCAAGGCCCTGAAGCGTGTAAATAGCCTGCTCACGCCCGCATCTCTGGTGTACCCTTTGAGGTCTGCTAACTAGGAATGCCCCCTCCCTGTCCTCCTTTTCTCTTCACAGCAATTGATTCTGTAGAGAGGGGACGTTTTTGCCCGCACAGAAATTCAATTTCGGGTTATTACCCCGTATCAGTGATGTTCTTACTAATTTGATTGTGGCCAGTGAAGTATCCTTTTAAAAACAATCGAGGACAGGCTCGACAGATTGCTTTCTCTGCGATGCATACATAATGCCCAGTCAGTCTACTAACAGGTTGGCTCCTGCACTGAGCTGCTGGCCCCTCCCTCTCTCTCCCCGCTCACTCTGCACTGTAGCCTAGCCATTTAAACAGAGTGCATTACCCATCAAGCACCTCATGATTATTTGAACAAGCCCTAAAAAAGCTGTCTTGTGGGATCGCTTAAACATTGATGCGGGTAACGTGCAGAGATTGCAGTTCTGCGTAGGGAGTGCTGAGTGTGGCCTGCTGGGGCCTGGAGCCATATGCAGGTTATCTTTGTGTTTAGTGGGCTGTGATGAACAGGATGAATGACCCACCACTACCGCTCTGATCTGTGCCTGGAAAGCAGCATCATTGCTTGGTGCTGAGGAAGAAGCTTCCCTGCCTGACATACAGAGAGAGGAGACACTTACCTACAGGTTGTTTCCACGGTTACGGGTGCTTCCACAGTTACAGGGCCCTGAGTGAGGTCACTGTGTCTCAGGAGAAGCAGGGTCGGGTGTTACCACGGTTACAGAGCCCTGACTGAGGTCACTGTGTCTCCAGAGAGGCGGGGCCAGATGTTGCCATGGTTACAGGGTCCTGAGTGAGGTCGCTGTGTCTCAGGAGGAGACGGGCTCAAGGTACCATCTAGACACATAGCCCCAGCCCCTGACCCTTTCACCCCTTAACCACCAGCATTAATGCTTACATCCACTGCTCCCTGACCCCTTCATAAGGCAGAACAGAATTGCAGCCTGAAATTTGAGCAAGGGCTCTACCCTCCCAGACATGGCTTTGGTTATTACCAGGGCCAGCAGGTGTCAAACACTTGTCTATCTGAGGGATTAGAACCCAAACCTTTGCCACCTCTACAATAATACAGTTTGATCAACTTAGCTGGGTTCTTCTGTAATCGTATGCATAGCGTATAGGCTCACCTTAACCCCAGTCATTTGGATTAAGCTGCACAAACTCAAATCCACCCCACCCCCTCTCCTGCTGGGATGAATTGGCTCCTATGGCTCGCTCCTCATACTCATCCCAGGGTGTGTGCTCTCTCTTCTCTCTCAGGCAGGTGGTGGAGGAAGGTTAGGCTTGTCCTTATCTCCCAGGCAGCTCCACTGCAACTGGCCCCCCATTATCTGCCTGTCAGAGCCCATTAACAGCTTATTGACGGGATATGAGACCAGCTACCCCTGATAAAGCACCCGCCCGCCATGTCTGTGGAGAGAAGACGATGGAGAGAGCATAAACAACAAATGAGAGTGGGAGAGAGAGGGAGAAAGAGAGATAGACAGACAGAGTCAGGAGAAAGGAAGTGTGGTGCATCTTGATTTATTACGTTGCTGAAAATAAGCAACCTGAGCTCCTGTCTGCTCCACTAGCTATCTGCACCTCATATATCTCTCACAGACAGAGATGGCTTTCACTCTGTGATGACTGTAGCCCAGATATGGAGAGACAGTGTTAAATTGGTAAATGTCATGAGTGACCCCATTATTCAAGGCTCAGAGACCTACATAATCCCCTCCATTTTGTGTCTCCCTTTCAGGAGCAGGACGAGAGGAAAGGCTCAGCTTTAGAATAGATTCTCTATGTGTCGTGAGTGATAATTCCAAGTAGTGTTAATCTGACCGTGTCTAAACTACCACTACATCTCTCAATGTATTCCAGATGTTGCTTTTTTATGTGTGTTCCCTTGGACATATTCGAAAGGTTCTGGGCTTGGAAACGCTTTGAAGAAAGGCTTTAGTTGGTGTGTTTGAACAACAACATTTACTGAAAGAAGAGCTGTTGTGATAGGGCACTAAGCATCTGTGAACTTCCTGTTCGTTAGCTATTCAGGTGGGTCATTCGTGCAAAGACCAACATGTCTGAAGCTGCAGTACTTTTGACCACCTGATGGGGGCACTATTGCCACAGCTTTTTAAGCAGCTCACTACTTAGCCAGAAAGAACACTAACTACACTGCCTGTGTGTGCTTACTCAGTTAAGTCAATATTACCGCCGCAATATGCCTTCCAGTGTATGTATGTCTGTGCACTCTTATCATGGCTGTTCCTTTATGCCGTGTTCGACGTAGGGGCTTTACCATATCTCTGAACATGTGTACCTAACGTCTTCTAATGAACAGTACTACTGGCAGCTCTGCCGTCTGTTATCGAGCAGGGGTCATTTAACCTGTGTGTAAGGTGCCTATTGGCCTAGTGGGTGATGTTCACTGTTATTAAGCACAGTTCATTTGAAGCCGAGTTCTATTCTGTGTTTGTTATTGGAGAAGCAGTTATGAACCAGGGTTATTGAACAGTGTGGGTTATTGTATCAGGAGCTGGAGGGAGATGGATGCTGTGGTCTTATTGAAGCCCTTGTGTTTAACAGCCCAGGTTATTAAAGGGATCCGGTTATTACAGGTTTAGGTATTTCTGTTTAGGGTTGTGTTCCATTGACCAGGGTCAGCTGAAGAGGAATGGAACATCAACACGGAATGTGTAGGCTATGTGTTGCATTCTACTAGATGTGGATACGGGGGTACATTCTATTGAATCGAGTGAATTCAACTTTAGTGATCGCAAGCAGAGTGAGATGTTAATGTGTTTGTGCGTGCCTGCGTGTAGGTGTTTGTGTGGGTGTGTGTGGGTGTCACTGAACACGGTGATTGGGACCTGTCTGTTGTGTAGCAGTACTATGACAGTGGATGTTGTAGTGTAAGAATGCCCTGTGTCTCAGACTGGCTCTCACAGTGCTGTGGAGCTGTCAAGAGCCAGGACTGAGCTGAATAACAATGCCCTCTGCCTGTGTGTGTGTGTGTGTGTGTGTGTGTGTGTGTGTGTGTGTGTGTGTGTGTGTGTGTGTGTGTGTGTGTGTGTGTGTGTGTGTGTGTGTGTGTGTGTGTGTGTGTGTGTGTGTGTGTGTGTGTGTGTGTGTGTGTGTGTGTGTGTGTGTGTGTGTGTGTGTGTGTGTGTGTGTGTGTGTGTGCGTGCGCGTGCGTGTGCCTGCATTTGCCTGGTTGTGTGTGTGTGTGCGTGCGTGCGTGTGTGCATGGGTGCGTCTGGAGGACTGAGGTGAGATGTCACTGCCGCTGTGGCTAAGGAATTTGTTTACCAAGAGCCATGTTGTGTCACCTTGTCAGCTGCCTATGTATGAAGCCTGTGGTTCTCCTCCCAGCCCCTGTCAGCCTGCTGCCTGCCATGCCTGCCATGCTGCTTCACACTCAGCAGGCCCCTCAGCCCCTCTGCCCCACTCATCTGTATATATTAGCTTAGCACTAGCCGGGGCTAATCTGTACTAGCAGGGATATCCGTGCAGCGAACCATTCATCTAAGCTCACAAGTTCAGGGTGGCTCTCGAGTAGGGCTGGGAATTGCCGGGGACCTCACAATACGATATTATCTCGATACTTAGCTGCGGATACAATATGTTTGGCTATTCTCACAATTCTATATGTATTGCGATTCAATACTGTGATTTTATTATAATTCCATGGTCCAAACATATTGCTCACCATATGTCTGCTGCAGAGGAATGAGAGAGAGCCATGTGAAAAATAGGTTTGAAATAAAATTGCTGAAAACACTACTATCCTGATATGAATCTATATAGATTCCTCCCACCCCCATCACTACTCTTGAGGCTGCATCTGTACTGGTGAGTTTAGCACTAGGCTAGCCAGGGTCCAGTGACAGCATCACTGTTATGTTGAGTTGAGGTAGAGGTTGAAGAGACAGCCCAGAGATGAGGGGAGCGGAGGGGTTGAAGAGACAGCCCAGGGATTAGGGGAGCGGAGGGGTTGAGGGGAGTGGAGGGGTTGAAGAGACAGCCCAGGGATTAGGGGAGCGGAGGGGTTGAAGAGACAGCCCAGGGATTAGGGGAGCGGAGGGGTTGAGGGGAGTGGAGGGGTTGAAGAGACAGCCCAGGGATTAGGGGAGCGGAGGGGTTGAAGAGACAGCCCAGGGATTAGGGGAGCGGAGGGGTTGAAGAGACAGCCCAGGGATTAGGGGAGTGGAGGGGTTGAGGGGAGTGGAGGGGTTGAGGGGAGTGAGTGATGTAAATATTCCACAGGGCCATTGCTAGCTGCCTTCCTGACTGTCCCTCCCTCCCTCCCTCCCTCCCTTCCTCCTTCCCTGCAGCCTGCCTCTCCCTCCCTGCTGCCTGCCTGCCTCCCTCCCGTCCCCCCTGCCTCCCTCCCTGCCTCTTTCTGCCTGCCTGCCTGTCTGTCTGTCTGTCTGTCTGTCTCTCTGCGTGTCTTTCTGCCTCCCTGCCTGCGTGTCTGCCTGCGTGGCGCTCCGCTCTGAGGGAAGAGTGCCAGCCAGCGCTCACGGGGCTTTAATGAGTTTATTTCATGTCGGCTGTGAAAGTGCACGGCTCTGTCTCTCTCACAGGCACTCAAACAGAGCCGGGCCTATAAACACAAAGTGCAGGGTGTAAATCTGCCCTGCTGTCCCCTCCCTCCACCACTCTCTGCTCTGAGCATCTCTTTATCGCCTCTCAGGGGGCCGGGGAGAGCCCTTAGCCCTCCTCCCTCAAACAGGGAGACACCACCTCTCACAATACACTTTTTCAACCACAACCCCCTAGACCAAAGGAGTTATCACAAATACTACAGTATGTTGTTGTGTTTGTTGGAGATATCTAGAGGTTAAAAGTAGAAACAATACCAGTTTTCCCCCTCCGTGTTTCACCTCTGAAGGAATAGGACATCAGATGCTTACTCACAGTTTCCATGACGTCAGAGCTAACAGCCTCTCCCCTCTGGGTGCAGTGAAGTGGATGTGAAACGCTGTGCTCTCCTGCTGCTCTCGGTCTGTCAGTGTGTTAACATGCTGCCCCAATGTCCTGCTGCACCCTCACCAGACTGGCACCAAGAAGAGGGTCACTGGTTAGAGAAGGTGGGAGAAAGAGATCGAAGGAGAGAGGGATGAGTACTTATCTCTTGCCTGACTTGGGCCCTGTCCTGAGTTAGGGGATTAGCGATGGGCTGCAGTGCTCTCCCCTCCTGGCTTGTTTCCTGATATTATCTTTAAGTGCACGCTCAAAGCTGCCCTCTCACTCTCCTTCCTCTCCCCTCTTGTCCATCATTTTTCCCCTCTCTGCCCTCTCTCCCCCTACCTCCCTCTTACTTCTCTCTCCCTCCTCTCTCTCCTCCTCTGTGAACCCATTGGAGTGAGCCATTCCGGTCTGCTCTGGGAGTGATCTAATTGCTGTGTCTCCTCCCTCCTCTGTGTGCATGCCTCTGTGGGGGCCGTCACTTCCGCTGCAGTCCTGCCTGTTGCCTATTCATTACCCAGAAAGCACTACAAAAACACACATGCACAAACTACTAGAACGTTAGTCTGGTAGACAGACATACCGCCCTACAATAAACCCTGCTACTGTAATGGTATGCCATGATTACTGGATTGGATTGTCGACTGTGCTGTGGCACAGCAGAGGAAGTGTAGTCACATTATGGGGCTATAGAAAAACATCCCACAACTGTGTTGTCAGTAATGTGATTTTCACAGGGGTTGGGAGGAACTGTAGTGCATCACCTAGAATGACATTCTTGTGTTTGTTAGTTACTGGGGCTTGTTGTTCTTCTGTTTCCATGGTTTTATGGATGGGGTGGATGGTATATTTTTGGATGTTAAAGGTGTTGGCAAATTGTCTATTTTGCCCTGTTTTCCTCTGGCCTGTAGTTACATGAAGATCCAGCAGGTGACAGTGTGCCTATAGATGAGCAGGGGCATATTGGTGAATGTGGGGTCTCTCCTGTGAGGTTTGGCTATGTGTCTACCAAAATATCTTTGCCTTGACTGAGCGTCCTCATCCACGGATTGCACTTGGATGAAAGTGTTGTTTGTTGATAATTGGAAAATCAATTGTTACACCTCAATCACAATTATTTCATGCAGAAGTGTGTGATTGTTATTAAATCTGAAAGACACGAATACAGAAGAGGTTCTCATAAAGAATAGCAGCAGTCTAGTATAGGATGCATCACACTAGATTCAGGGGGATTCCAGGTGTTGGAATGGCTTTTTCTGTCCTGATGTTCATCACACAACCAGACCTGTAGAAGTGGAGACAGGAATACATTGTGAATGGTTTAGCTGTAGCCTCCTCTCTCTGTGGTGTCTGAGATGGCTACTAAGTCAGAATGATTATGCAAAGCCTGCTTTTGGCTGCAGAGAGGACAGGGGAGGAGAGGAGAGGAGAGGAAAGGAGAGAAGAGGAGAGGAGAGGAGAGGAGAGGAGAGGAGAGGAGAGGAGAGGAGAGGAGAGGAGAGGAGAGGAGAGGAGAGAAGCATCCAGTCTAGACAAGCAATGTGGAGATCAGATGCCTTAAGGAGGGTTTCCGCATTAAAACAAAACAAATCACACTCACCATTGAGCAGCTTAGCCCCGTGTTGTGTTGAGGGAGACAGTACACTCTGGAGAGAGATGGAGAGTGTTCTTTCTCACCAGACAGACCACTGTCTAGATTATTAACTCACCACTGGCTACAAGTGGATATTTAGGAGCTACCTTTTTATTGCAGTTCATTCATCTCCCTAAAGCTTATTTAGACATCTCTCTCCACTACATGGCTAAACACACAGGTCTATGTTTGCTGTTATTGACATGCTCACTCTCTCTCCTCTCTCTCCTATCTAGCTGTCCTAGAAGTGCAAGTCCCAGAGCTGCCAGTGGTTGCGCTGTACGGCATGGACACCACCCTCAACTGTTCCTTCAGCCACGCCTCTCCCTTCAACCTGTCTGACCTCAGTGTCTTCTGGCAGCTGACGGACACCAAGCGCAGTGTGCACAGCTACTGGGCTAGCCAGGACCAGCTGGCAGACCAGGGAGAGGGCTATGCCAACCGCACCAGCCTGTACCCCTCCCAGCTGGGCACGGGCAACACCTCGCTCCTCTTGAGGGGGGTCCGGGTGGCCGACGAGGGTAGCTACACCTGCTTCGTCAGGGTGGAGGCCCACGGTAGTGCAGCCCTACTGCTCCAGGTAGCGGGTGAGTCTGTTCATTTTTTACCTTTATTTAACCTGGTAAGTCGTTGAGAACACATTCTCTTTTAAGTTTTACAATAACGACTTCAGACTGGGAAAGCTGAACCATTTTAAAAATTAGTTTCACCTTTATTTAACCAGGTAGGCCAGTTGAGAACAAGTTCTCATTTACAACTGCGACCTGGCCAAGATAAAGCAAAGCAGTGCAACACAAACAACAACAACAACAGAGTTACACATGGAATAAACAAACATACAGTCAATAACACAATATAAAAGTCTATATACAGTTTGTGCAAATGAGGTAAGATGAGGGAGGTAAGGCAATAAATAGGCTATAGTGGTGAAATAATTACAATTTAGCAATTAAACACTGGAGTGATAGATGTTCAGAAGATGAATGTACAAGTAGAGATATTGGGGTGCAAAGGAGCAAAAAAAAAATAACGGTATGGGGATAAGGTAGTTGGATGGGCTATTTACAGATGGGCTATGTACAGCTGCAGTGATCTGTGACCTGCTCTGACAACTGGTGCTCAAAGTCTATGCTTGGCCTGCAGCTACCACATCTTTGATACATCTTTCCTCGAATCCTGTCTTAAAACACATTGGAGAAGAGGGTCGGAGGATTAGGATCTTGGTTTGTTTTCTCCAATACGGTTGAAAAGGAGGTGAGGAGAAGGAGACACCTGAAGGGCTTCACATGCAGGAAGTAGAGTCCCCTCTTTAACCTTTTACTGCAGTGGGCTAAATGAGGGTCACACAGAGTGTTTCTTGGGAGTCTTAAGCAAATCTATTTTGAAACAAAAGTATATACCTCTCACTCATGGTTATGGGCTTTAAAAAAGAAGACACCTGTACCATGTCAGATATAGAGTTTAAATCTATTACATTTTGAGTTTGCATCCCAATATTACACTTTATATACAGTCGTGGCCAAATGTTTTGAGAATGACTCAAATATGAATTTTCACAAAGTCTGCTGCCTCAGTTTGCATGATGGCAATTTGCACATACTCCAGAATGTTATGAAGAGTGATCAGATGAATTGCAATTAATTGCATAGTCCCTCTTTGCCATGCAAATGAACTGAATCCCCAAAAAACATTTCCACTGCATTTCAGCCCTGCCATAAAAGGACCATCTGACACCATGTCAGTGATTCTCTTGTTAATACAGGTGTGAGTGTTGACAAGGACAAGGCTGGAGATCACTCTGTCATGCTGATTGAGTTCGAATAACAGACTGGAAGCTTCAAAAGGAGGGTGATGCTTGGAATCATTGTTCTTCCTCTGCAACCATGGTTACCTGCAAAGAAACATGTGCCGTCATCATTGCTTTGCACAAAAAGGGCTTCACAGGCAAGGATATTGGGCCAGTAAGATTGCACCTAAATCAACCATTTATTGGATCATCAAGAACTTCAAGGAGAGCAGTTCAATTGTTGTGAAAAAGGCTTCAGGGCGCCAAAGAAAGTCCAGCAAGAGCCAGGACCGTCTCCTAAAGTTGATTCAGCTGCGGGATCGGGGCACCACCAGTACAGAGCCTGCTCAGGAATGGCAGCAGGCAGGTGTGAGTGCATCTGCACGCACAGTGAGGCGAAGACTTTTGGTGGATGGCCTGATGTGAAGAAGGGCAGCAAAGAAGCCACTTCTCTCCAGGAAAAACATATTCTGCAAAAGGTACAGGGATTGGACTGCTGAGAACTGGGGTAAAGTCATTTTCTCTGATGAATCCCCTTTCCGATTGTTTGGGGCATCCGGAAAAAAGCTTGTCCGGAGAAGACAAGGTGAGCGCTACCATCAGTCCTGTGTCATGCCAACAGTAAAGCATCCTGAGACCATTCATGTGTGGGGTTGCTTCTCAGCCAAGGAAGTGGGCTCACTCACAATTTTACATAAGAACACAGCCATGAATAAAGAATGGTACCATTGCTTGTAATTATACTTCAGCATTCCATAGTAACATCTGACAAAAATATCTAAAGACACTGAAGCAGCAGACTTAATATTTGTGTCATTCTCAAAACTTTTGGCCACGACTGTCCATCACAGAAGACTGAATTATAACAAAACCGTTTAACATAGAAACACCGGATTTTCCTTTTGAATTTTTTTAAATTCATGTTTATCAATTATGAAATAATTCCACCCATGAGGCCACTAGAGGGCAATTTGGTCACACATCACAGGCCCTTCTTTGATAATCATGCAAGACCTTTAGGATCGATGCCTAACACAACACAGAAATTGGTCATAAAACACTTAACATGTTTGGTCGATACTTCCTGATTGTGGTCCTCTGGTTGTGGTCAATCACCGGCTTTGATTATTAGTTCCTGACAAGATTGATTGTTACTAGCAGCTCGGTGATGAAGGTGGTTGTTCCATCACAGGACCATCATCACAACTGAGTGCACTTTTATTTATAATTATTCTTTATGACTTCACACACAGTGTTGGTGAACTCCTCCCTCCCTCCCTCACCACTAATTCCCATGTTTTGTTGTTAAATTGGGCCTTTCCTGTCTAAGGATGTATGTGCATTAAGCAGTGTTAACGTTCAACAGTTTTCCTCTTGGCTGGCTAGTCTGGGTAGAGAAAGGGGGAAAAATGACACAGTCGCTCAAACAGTGACAAATTGGCCCCTTTTCATGCATTCGATTCATAGATGTATTATTTTTAGCTGGCATTTACAGTTAACATCATAGAGCTCCCTTCCCACAGTGCTCTGAGAAAATGACGGGTCTCTGTGGAAATCTGCCTGTCAGTCAAATGGATAGCCAGGGAGGTTAGTGGCAGGCTGACATTCCGTCTTAGTGCTGAGAGAGAGCGAGAGAGCCCACTTTTCAAAAGGCAACTCGCATGAAGTTATTTAATCTCCTTCTTCTCCCTCCCTGTCCTCCCCATTGTTTGCTGTGTTTTGATTGGCTCAGGGAATACAGCCTCCTCTCTCTGCCCGCCGCCTCTCTGGTTGTGTTTTAGCTCAGGGGATTGGAGAGCCGTGAATTCATTCCCCCCTCACCTCCTCACCGCCCGCCCGCCCCCTCCTGCCAAACCCCTGAACAGAGCACAGCAGTCCCAAATTCTCGGAGCCGTGCCTATTTCCCCCAGGCCCGCCATCCGGGCCGGGCCAGGCTGTGGTGGTTGCGTTTTATTGTGAGGCGGCTTGGCTCGGAGCCGTGGCTCTCTCCAGGGAGGAGATGGAGGAGGACAGAAGGGAGCACCAGGATATGCTGCAGATGATGTCTCTGGGATCTTAAGCTCGATGTTATGCTAAGCTCCCTAAATGTAATTAACAATTTAATGGGAATCATGTCAAACAGTTCCCTAGGTGTCCCTCACTGCTGATAATCTGACTTAAACTCTGTATATCTCTGCTCCCCCCTACCCCTTCAGCCCCCTACTCCAAGTTTCTGGTGACTTGGCAAAAATTCTGTGTGTGTCTGTTCTTCTCCCCTCCTCTCTCCCCCTCTCTCCCCCCCTCAGCCCCCTATTCCAAGCCTCTGGTGACCCTGGAGCCGGACTCTAACCTGCGGCCGGGTGACAAGGTGGCGCTGACCTGCGTGGCGTACGGTGGCTACCCTGAGGCTGATGTACTGTGGCAGGATGGGGGCGGGCACAACCTGACGGACAACGTCACCATCTCCCTGGTGGCCAATGAGGAGGGGCTATTTAGCATGCGCAGTGTCCTGACTGTCACCCTGGAGCCCAATAGCACTTACAGCTGCAGACTGACCAACCCATTATTGGGTGAGGACGGCCACGCCTCCGTCACCATCACAGGTGTGTGTGTCTATGTGTGTGTCTATGTGAATCTGTGTGTCTGTGTTCCCCATTGCTGTCTGTCTTCCCTGACAAAGGCCCTAGCCTCTGGAAAGTAAACCAGCTAACATTCAGAGACTTCCCACAGTGTTTTAATGTTGCCAGTTCAGGATAATCTTGTTTTCAGTCACACAGGAGCACGGCTGCCTATTAAAGTCTTGTATGCATTTGTATATCAATCTGCTAGTCAAATGTTATGCCTTGAATATTCAGCTAGCTGTTCAGAGCTCCACAGAACTGTAGGGAAAATAATGAAATGTTCAATTATGCTCCAATAAGCCTAACCATCAGTTTCTGCACATTCTCCCAGATGATTCCTATGAAACTAAAATAACTACTCATCTGACATTTGGTGATGCTAGAAGGTGATAAAGGATATACAATAATATTAGAGCTAAATGGAAGTAATGGTGGTGCAGCAGCTGTACAGCCTACAGAGCAGACTCCCAGCTCTAGCCTGTCTCTCAGCTGAAGCTACAGCCAATGTCTGCCAACCAGGAAGTGGGTCAATATGTTTACATTGCTCTTTTCGGGTGAGTGGTGTAATCTCTTCCTGGGCTGTGTGGGTGGTGGCCTTGTGTGGTGGCCCTGGGGTCTTCTCTGTCCCGTCCCAAGCCCCCGACCCCCTGTCCCCTGGCTGCCTTACTGGTGTACGTGATGTTTAGCGTGTGGAGTGTTTAGTGTGTCTGACGGGCCAAGACTGGCCAAGACTGGCTCTCTAATGGGAGCAGGGCTGTGTGAAATGGCTCATAAATAAGAACTGGTGGCCGGGACCTGCTGGAGCAGAGCTAGGGAGGGGGAGGTCACCCTACGCCCGGGTCAGTGTGTGTGTGTGTGTGTGTGTGTGTGTGTGTGTGTGTGTGTGTGTGTGTGTGTGTGTGTGTGTGTGTGTGTGTGTGTGTGTGTGTGTGTGTGTGTGTGTGTGTGTGTGTGTGTGTGTGTGTGTGTGTGTGTGTGTGTGTGTGTGTGTGTGTGTGTGTTAGGTCAGGTCAGTGAGTGCTGCTCCGCTGGGCTGGGAAATGACTGCTGTTTCCGTGCTGCTGGGGCCGGGAGGGCCCTGAGCCCGATGGCCTATTCCACAGCTCCACACTCTACAGTCATGACAAGACCTCCGGTGTATTACAATGTTGCTAAATCCACAGTAGGAAGAGACATGACATGAAGGAATGAACAAGTGTTGCTGTTAAGCCCACAGTACGATTACTGTTCACATGTTGCAGTAGACTTTAGAAAAGTGGAACTACTAGAGACTATTGCATCTTGTGGTTTTAGTAAAGGACATAGATACGTTTATATGCATAGATATGCTCTCTCTGTTTTATAGAGAACGTAAGGCTGATTAGGTGCCTCTCAAAGGCATTCTAGACGTTGCCTCAGGCGGTTAACTGTTTCACATCTTAGAGTTATTTCAGTGGTCCAGATCTGTAGAGGTGATGGGGAAGATAGAGGTGAATCCTGACAGAGGAGAGGAGGAAATGGACATAGGACTGATGATCTGAAGCAGTATGAAAGGATTGAGAACTAGGTATGGTTGTGATCTTCGTCAGTCTGTGTGTCAAGGAAGAGTTCCTCTCAGACTGAGCAGTTGTTCCTCATCCAACCCGAAACCCAGCAGAACACCTGTTCTGTTAGACTAGTGGAAAGCCTTTGTTCTCCACAGAGAGACAGTTTGTGCCGAGCGCAGAAAACCGCTGATAACGAAAAGTGATCTGTTCAGCTCGGTGGAAATAAAGGAATTACCCACGCTCTGAAGCTGTCCTAGAGAAAAACCAGGCTAGGCTACGGAGAATAACGGAGGCAACCTATGAAAGAGAATAGACCGGCCAAGAAGAAAGAGAGGCTCAGGGATGAGAGAGAGATTGAGAGATTGAGCGATGGAGAGAGAGAGAGAGAGAGAGAGAGAGAGAAAGGATGGAACAAACCAAGAGACAAAGCTGCAAAGCTGTTGATTAAAGCCATGTGTGGCCAGGATCTGAGCGCTCTGGGGCTAGTTGGAGAATATTAATTTATCTTACTCTAACCAGCACTGCTTGATGATGGCCTAACTTGTTAGTAAACAAGTGGCAGATTTATTTTTGTGTGCCGAGATACAAGGGGCTTGTTTGATATGAAAATGTATTTGCATTTGTTTACAACAGCTGCTGTATGCTTAACAACTTCTGTAATTAATTTTGACCTAGCAGAACTGTTCTGAGTGTGTGCCCAGCAGAGTTTATATAGTAAATATACTGGATGATCACAGCACTGCACCCACCACACACCAGACTGAGAATCCTATTATAGGGAGGGGTGAAATCTGCTTAAGATTCCAAATGGACTATTCCCCACCCAATAGGGGAGAGGGAGAGAAGGAGAGAGGGAGAGAGAGTGGGGAGAGAGAATAAGCACATAAAAATGTCACACTTTCCTCAATCTCTGATTGAAAATTACAATAGTAATACAACTCTCCCCTGGGAAAAGAAATAGTTTGACAAGGTTAATTTGGAGAAAATGAACCCCTAACTGCACCGAACAGTGTGTGGGGCGCGTGTGAAGCCATGTGTTGAGACGGTAAGGGTTAAGAAGTTATGCTTGTGAACCACGCCATCATCATTAGCACCACTGTTAATAGTAGTACCTCCCCCATGACACAACACCTGCCTGGCGAAATACTACATACACAATACTGCCATTTACAACTGAAATATCTCAGTGCAGGTTAGAAGAGGTCATGTCAGGCTTGAGCCCTAAATGACCGTATCATGTGTTGGTTCAACAGCTGTTGGGAGAGAGACAACAATGTGTGTTGGTAGTAGGATATTGATGGATGTAGCAACAGGATACAGTAGGATCCAACTTGGAACAGACACAAAGAGATGCCTGGCATCCAGCGTCCAAGGACGATGACA
The DNA here is from genome assembly GCF_045791955.1 of Oncorhynchus clarkii lewisi. Classification (NCBI taxonomy): domain Eukaryota; kingdom Metazoa; phylum Chordata; class Actinopteri; order Salmoniformes; family Salmonidae; genus Oncorhynchus; species Oncorhynchus clarkii. The sequence goes on along the minus strand of NC_092172.1, from coordinate 14,629,972 downwards.
AGAGGCAGCAGCTGCAGCAGCCCTTGTATGAACCCAGGCATGTTGCCTCCCTCCTCAGCCTCCTCTCTGCCTCCTCAGCCCCCTCGACCTCATCTCCTTCCTCAGCCTCCTCAACCTCCTCTCTGCCTCCTCAACCTCCTCTCTGCCTCCTCAGCCTCATCTCCCTCCTCAGCCTCCTCTCCCTCCTCTCTCCCTCCTCAGCCTCCTCTCCCTCCTCAGCCTCCTCTCCCTCCTCAGCCTCCTCTCCCTCCTCAGCATCCTCTCCCTCCTCAACCTCCTCTCTCCCTCCTCAGCCTCCTCTCCCTCCTCTCTCCCTCCTCAGCCTCCTCTCTCCCTCAGCCTCCTCAACCTCCCCTCTCTCCCTCCTCAGCCTCCTGTCACTCCTCAGCCTCCTGTCACTCCTCAGCCTCCTCTCTCCCTCCTCAGCCTCCTCTCTCCCTCCTCAACCTCCTCTCTCCCTCCTCAGCCTCCTGTCCCTCCTCAGCCTCCTCTCCCTCCTCAACCTCCTCTCCCTCCTTTGCCTCCTCTGCCTCCCCAGCCTGCTTGGCTATACTACCATCCTCCTGGCTGAAAGCAGCAGAGGCAGTTTGAGCAGCTCAGTCTCAGACTAAATACCACCTCTGCCCCCCCCCCCCCCCACAACACCTGCCTGGCGAAATACTACATACACAATACTGCCATTTACAACTGAAATATCTCAGTGCAGGTTAGAAGAGGTCATGTCAGGCTTGAGCCCTAAATGACCGTATCATGTGTTGGTTCAACAGCTGGTGGGAGAGAGACAACAATGTGTGTTGGTAGTAGGATATTGATGGATGTAGCAACAGGATACAGTAGGATCCAACTTGGAACAGACACAAAGAGATGCCTGGCATCCAGTGTCCAAGGACGATTACAAGAGGCAGCAGCTGCAGCAGCCCTTGTTTGAACCCAGGCAGGTTGCCTCAACCTCCTCTCTCCCTCCTCAGCCTCCTCTCCCTCCTCTCTCCCTCCTCAGCCTCCTCTCTCCCTCCTCAGCCTCCTCTCTGCCTCCTCAGCCTCCTCTCTGCCTCCTCAGCCTCATCTCCCTCCTCAGTCTCCTCTCCCTCCACTCTCCCTCCTCAGCCTCCTCTCCCTCCTCAGCATCCTCTCCCTCCTCCTCAGCCCCATCTCCCTCCTCAGCCTCCTCTCTCCCTCCTCAGCCTCCTCTCTCCCTCCTCAGCCTCCTCTCCCTCCTCAACCTCCTCTCTCCCTCCTCAGCCTCCTGTCCCTCCTCAGCCCCATCTCCCTCAGCCTCCTCTCCCTCCTCTCTCCCTCCTCAGCCTCCTCTCTCCTTCCTCAGCCTCCTCTCTCCCTCCTCAGCCTCCTCAACCTCCCCTCTCTCCCTCCTCAGCCTCCTGTCACTCCTCAGCCTCCTCTCTCCCTCCTCAGCCTCCTCTCTCCCTCCTCAGCCTCCTCAACCTCTCTCCCTCCTCAGCCTCCTGTCCCTCCTCAGCCTCCTCTCCCTCCTCAGCCTCCTCTCCCTCCTTTGCCTCCCCTGCCTCCCCAGCCTGCTTGGCTATACTGCCATCCTCCTGGCTGAAAGCAGCAGAGGCAGTTTGAGCAGCTCAGTCTCAGACTAAATACCACCTCTGCCCCCCCCCCCCCCCCCCACAACACCTGCCTGGCGAAATACTACATACACAATACTGCCATTTACAACTGAAATATCTCAGTGCAGGTTAGAAGAGGTCATGTCAGGCTTGAGCCCTAAATGACCGTATCATGTGTTGGTTCAACAGCTGGTGGGAGAGAGACAACAATGTGTGTTGGTAGTAGGATATTGATGGATGTAGCAACAGGATACAGTAGGATCCAACTTGGAACAGACACAAAGAGATGCCTGGCATCCAGTGTCCAAGGACGATTACAAGAGGCAGCAGCTGCAGCAGCCCTTGTTTGAACCCAGGCAGGTTGCCTCAACCTCCTCTCTCCCTCCTCAGCCTCCTCTCCCTCCTCTCTCCCTCCTCAGCCTCCTCTCTCCCTCCTCAGCCTCCTCTCTGCCTCCTCAGCCTCCTCTCTGCCTCCTCAGCCTCATCTCCCTCCTCAGTCTCCTCTCCCTCCACTCTCCCTCCTCAGCCTCCTCTCCCTCCTCAGCATCCTCTCCCTCCTCCTCAGCCCCATCTCCCTCCTCAGCCTCCTCTCTCCCTCCTCAGCCTCCTCTCTCCCTCCTCAGCCTCCTCTCCCTCCTCAACCTCCTCTCTCCCTCCTCAGCCTCCTGTCCCTCCTCAGCCCCATCTCCCTCAGCCTCCTCTCCCTCCTCTCTCCCTCCTCAGCCTCCTCTCTCCCTCCTCAGCCTCCTCTCTCCCTCCTCAGCCTCCTCAACCTCCCCTCTCTCCCTCCTCAGCCTCCTGTCACTCCTCAGCCTCCTCTCTCCCTCCTCAGCCTCCTCTCTCCCTCCTCAGCCTCCTCAACCTCTCTCCCTCCTCAGCCTCCTGTCCCTCCTCAGCCTCCTCTCCCTCCTCAGCCTCCTCTCCCTCCTTTGCCTCCCCTGCCTCCCCAGCCTGCTTGGCTATACTGCCATCCTCCTGGCTGAAAGCAGCAGAGGCAGTTTGAGCAGCTCAGTCTCAGACTAAATACCACCTCTGCCCCCCCCCCCCCCCCCCCCCCCCCCTGCCCAACCTCTCGGTCACTTTGCTATCCTCAAAATATAATAATGCCCTTTGAGCTTTATGGACATGCTGTCTGTCTAATATCATTTTTACAGCTGCAGAGCTTTAGATCTCTACTGTGGGAGATGAGAGATGAGAGATGGCTGTGGTGGCGGTGGGGGCTTTAGGCCTGTCACTGCCCAGGCCCTCTGTCTCTCTGCTCAGCGGATGAGAGCACCATTGTCTCTCCGCCCGACTCCACTGCTGGCACAGCACTCGCAGCTCCCAGCAGCAGGATAAGATCGAGATAGAGAGGACAGAGGGAGAGGGGGAGTGAGGGTTGGGCTGATGACAGAGAGTGAGATGGAGATGAGAGCAGAGAGTGTTTGCTAATCTCTGAGCTGTGGCACCAGGGCCTGACAGGCAGGCAGGGAGATGGCGGCACTGACAGGGAGGGAGGGACTAACAATCTCAACTTGACCTTTCCCCCCTACTAGCTGATAGCTACTTTATTGAGATTTTTAAAAACTTACTATGACTGAGATATGTGGCTGTCCCACCTAGCTATCTTAAGATAACTGCACTTACTCTATGTTGCTCTGCATAAGAAAGTCTGCTAAATGACTCAAATGTAAGGTATTGTAAATGGATGAAGTGAGGGAGACAGAGGAAGAGAGGGTGACATAGGGAGATCGCCCAAGCTGTGCTGCTGAGCTCGTCCAATCTGCTTTGCTCCATCAACTTCATGGGAGGCCTCATCCCCTGCTCCGAAAGGGCCAACTCACTCCACCAGAATTACAGTACATCGCTCTCTCCATGTTTCCCCCTCTCTCACTGTTTATCTCTCTCTCTCCCTCTCTCTCTCTCTCCATGTTTTTCTCTCTCTCTCAGCCTCTCCCTCTCTATCTACCCCCCTCTCTCTATCTCTCTCTCTCCCTGTTTGTCTCTCCCTGTTTTTCTCTCTTTCACGTTCTCTCTCTCCCTGTTTCTCTCTCTTCCCCTCTCTCAAACACACACATTTTCTCCATCTCGCTCCCTTTCCCATTCACATCCACGCCTCAATAGCTCCATGCACACTCCAACATGACTCTTTATAGGCAGAAGAGACAGAGGTGCTAATGGGCAGTCCTAGCACAGTCTTTTCAGGACTCCTGAGTGGCGCAGCGGTCTAGGGCACTGCTTCTCAGTGTAAGAGGCGTCACTACAGTCCCTGGTTCAAATCCTGGCTGTATCACATGCGTCTGTGATTGGGAGTCCCATAGGGCGATGAACAATTCGCCGAGGTAGGCCGCCAAGACTTTGTTCTTAACTGACTTGCCTAGTTAAATAAAGGTTAAAAAAATAGTTATACAGTATATATTCCATTTGGAGCAGACCGTATAAAGCTTTGCTGTGTTTTTCCTTCATTACGTTTGTGCTAGCCTCTTCCCTTTTTCCCTGACTGTGTTATTATCTGTTCTGGGTGCTTGTTCCTGACATGTGTTGCCTTCTAAATTGGTACCTGCCAGTGCCCTGCTCGCAGAGCTTACGCAAGCCTAAAAAAACAAGTAAGCAAACGAAAGCAAGCTAAAAACAAAACATGGCAGTGTTGTTCTCTACTCAACTTTTTTACAGGGCTACTTTAAATACAATTAACGAAGCCTTTGGAAAAAGAGGAAAACAGCAGTATAAATGAAAGCGTTGTCAGCAGAGAAGCGAGCAGGCAGTTCCCCTGATGGAACACTGTATTAATTATTGTCCAAACGCACAGACGGGTCTTTTTCTCTCTCTCTCTCTCTGTCGCTCTCTCTCCCACTCTGTCTCTCTCTGTCTGTCTCTGTCTGTCTCTGTCTCTCTCTCTATTGCTCTCTCTCCCACTCTCTGTCTCTCTCTGTCTGTCTCTGTCTCTCTCTCTGTCTCTCTCTCTGTCTCTCTCCCAGTCTCTCTCTGTCTGTCTCTGTCTGTCTCTGTCTCTCTCTCTGTCTCTCTCTGTCTGTCTCTGTCTCTCTCTCTCTCTCAATTCAATTCAATTCAAGGGCTTTTTTGGCATGGTAAACATGTGTTAACATTGCCAAAGCAAGTGAGGTAGACAACATACAAAGTGAATATATAAAGTGAAAAACAACAAAAATTAACAGTAAACATTACACATACAGAGGTTTCAAAACAGTAAAGACATTACAAATGTCATATTATATATATATATATAGTGTTTTAACAATGTACAAATGGTTAAAGGACACAAGATAAAATAAATAAGCATAAATATGGGTTGTATTTACAATGGTGTGTGTTCTTCACTGGTTGCCCTTTTCTCGTGGCAACAGGTCACAAATCTTGCTGCTGTGATGGCACACTGTGGAATTTCACCCAGTAGATATGGGAGTTTTTCAAATTTGGATTTGTTTTTGAATTCTTTGTGGGTCTGTGTAATCTGAGGGAAATATGTCTCTCTAATATGGTCATACATTGGGCAGGAGGTTAGGATAGGTTAGGTCTCTCTCTCTCTCTCTCTCTCTCTGTCGCTCTCTCTCCCACTCTCTGTCTCTCTCTGTCTCTCTCTGTCTCTCTCTCTGTCTCTCTCCCTGTCTCTCTCTGTCTATCTCTGTCTCTCTCTCTGTCTCTCTCTCTGTCTCTCTCCCTGTCTCTCTCTGTCTCTCTCTCCCTGTCTCTCTCCCTGTCTCTCTCTCTGTCTCTCTCTGTCTTTACATCCCTCCCTGAATACACACTATCTTATGACAACCCCCTAGCACAACAGCAACCAAATAGAGAGATGGAGTAATGGAGGGAGCAGTCTAAAACAAATTCAGGTAGGCCAATGGCAGTCTTTGTAAGCACATTATTTCCTCTCAGGATTCTGAACAGGGGCCACTTCCTCCTGTCACTGCTATGTTGAGTTGTTAAGTTGTTTGAATGTTTTCCTCCCTCCCTTGCCTTCAACATGGGGACGTTTTATCCCTGTATTATGGATTCACAGTATTATTTGGCATGCTCTCAGTCTTGCCGTTTGCAGCTCTGAGGGATTGTTGGGTTGAATGAGGGATTAGGGCCGGGCCAGTTCCTGCTCACTGCATTGCTCTTATAGCATCTCAACAATCACAGAGATAAAATGAGCTCCCTCTCATTGTGTTGGGGATTTATGCCTTCCTGTTCCTGTTGTCGTCTTCACTGTCTCCTTTTGGCATAAAAGGTCTTTGCGATGGCTGAATGTCAAAATGTATTTTATGTCTGCAGTTGAAAATACAATGTTGGAGCGTTGCGGCCTGAACACCTCTACTGTGAGTGACTGTCTGGTAGTCTGTGTGCGTGTGTGGGCTTGGGCCTGCTGTGTGGTCCTGTCCTGTCCTCCCCCTCACCACAGGGGAGCCATCACCAGTACATGACTCTATAAGTGTCCACGGCCCCAGTCCCAGGCCACCATGTCATGGCATCGGGGACGTCCTGGCCTCCTCTCCTCTCCTTTCCACACTGTGGACTACTGTGACATCTTTATGCCTGCCCAGAGCCTGAAGGGAACCTGTCTCTTTAAGACCTGCACTCCTCTCCTGCTTTCTTTCTTCTTCAAGACAGATTATATTTATGGCTGCAGTAAAAGAGCAAAAGCCCCATTTTGTCACTGATCAAGCTCATTTTTTATTTTCCCTCCCAGAGTCACAGTGAGGGGGGACTGGAAATCAGTGGGGTTGAGCCAAGGGGCCTGCAGTGTACATTTCACACAGTTGCTGTTTTATCCTGTAAGAGGGATTGGTTTCTGGAGGCCTGGCGTCAGCCTCTGCTTTACGATTTCAAATCATATTAGGTGCAGCCTTTTGAGAGACATTGGGCGGAGAGTAGCCCAGACGAAACGGTTGAGCATACCTTCAAAGGCTTGGTCGTTTAATTATTCATATCCATTTCTTTTATGCTTAAACTCTCTTAAACCAGATAAGACCATGCATTGTTGTCCCACAAAAGGTGTTTGCAACCTCAGTAAATCGCTTCGTTCTGGTGCCTTGAAACAGTTAATATCAATGGCCGCCCATACACAAAGAGTATTGTCTAACGGTGATATGTCTTTTCAATTAGGAGGCGCTGAGAGACTTGGGCTCGTTCCTGGAAAAGGTAGCTTGCTTCACTGATAGCTCTAGAGACCAGTAATTGATTACAAGGTGTGAAATTAATGAAAGTTAAGCATGGAGCTAGTGTGGCCGTCTCCCTGTAGAGGTGTGTTACTGGCCCAGGACTCTTCGTACTTCCCTCCCTGCAGCATGGACTTAAACCACTCAAAAGAGTTTGTTTACTGTCTGTAAATGTGACTGAAATGACTCAACATTTAGTACTGCAGTCAGACTGAGTCATCTGCCTTCATCTGCAGGGACAGTGTCATCACAGCCCTTTAACTCTCGGAACTGAATATTATGCTCGTACATTTGTGATGAAAGCATTGATTAGAACATGGCAGCCATCTTTGACATAGCCAAATGTGACTAGTGTGGATAGAGGGAAGCTGTGAGGGCCAGGATCTCCTTCAGGTCACATTAACAGACAAACTGTCCAAAGGGAAATTAACTCAATCCATCCTTTCACATAGTTAATTTCGTCAACTGTGTTTAATTTCATCAGACGGGGGGGGGGGGGGGGGGATGTGTCTGCAGTAAGTGCAACTCTCTGTCAACGCCACAAGACATCTCAGTGACCCAGACTTAAACTGCCTGTCATATCTATAATGTATGTGTCTGCCTACTTCCAGCCACTTGCTGTACTGCTGGGGGATGAGCAGCAAAGCTGTAGTGAAGGTTTCTGATGCCGTTGTTACTGTTACTGTCGCCTCCAATGGCTCTGTTCGGTCTGTGGTTATTTGGGGCCTCAACCGTGTACGGTAGACGTCCCTCGTTATCAAATAAGATGCAATTCCATTATGTTTGCCTTAAAAACATTACCGCGGGCATCCGTAGCAGAAATGGCTTTGAGAGAAATAGCAAGATAAAATTAAAGCGATTCTAGTGAAATGATATTGAAATCCATAATAATATAGTTTAATATCTATGGTAACAAAACATATGGTATGTAACCAACCCAAGGCTTAAGGACTAATACAACTTTGTTTGAATTTCAAACTGCTGCTCCAGCATGATCCTACATTAGACACAGAGACCATGACAATTTCCTGATAGACTTTCCAGAGCCACCAGTGTATATCTGATCCCTATGCCAACTAAGCTAAATGCTAACCAAGTCAAGTCCTTTGCGCTTTAGCCAAAGTCTATGCCTTCTGTTAGACTCCTGGCTGGCTGGCTGGCTAGCTGGCTGGCTGGCTGGCTGGCTGGCTGGCTGGCTGGCTGGCTTGCTGGCTGGCTGGCTGGATTTAGAGATGGGGATGAGATAAATGACTGGTAGTGAATGGAGCACACTAAGAAGGTCAGAGGATTAGAGTCCCCTATAGGGCCCCAGGTTCACACCAGCTAAATTACTTCTGGGTAAAGACTGAGGCCTTCTCTGTTCAGTATATCACAGCAGCCAATAGAAGCACATACAACATTATGGCCACATATACTGAGTATACTAAATATTAGGAACACCTTCCTAATATTGAGTTGCATCCCCCCCTTTTGGGCATGGACTCTACAAGGCGTCGAAAGCTTTCCACAGGGATGCTGTCCCATGTTGATATCCAATACTTCCCACAGTTGTGTCAAGTAGCTGAATGTGCTTTGGGTGGTGGTCCATTCTTGATACACATGGGGAGGAAAAAGCAGTATTGCAGTTCTTGACACAAACCGGTGCACCTGGCACCTACTACCATACCCCGTTCAAACGCACTTCAAACTTTTGTCTTGCCCATTCACCCTCTGAATGGCACTCATACACAATCCATGTCAATTGTTTGAAGGCTAAAAAAGTATTCTTTAACCGGTCTCCTCCCCTTCATCTACACTGATTGAAGTGGATTTAACAAGTGACATCAATAAGGGATCATAACTTTCACCTGTGTTCAAGTATTTGTCATGGAAAGAGCAGGTGTCCTTAATGTTTTGGACACTCAGTGTAGTCTTGGTGAAAGTTCTGGCTGCAGTGGTGATACACTTCTACCTTCAGGAGACAAATGCCTAATTTCGTGCGTCTGCAACCATGATATTGCTTGAGACTGAGGCAGTGATAGTTATAGTATGGCTACGCTATACTAACTTGGACATGGAAACATTTCCTTTTTATTCAAAATACCTGAGGGTATGGTTTTAGAAGTGGGGGAGACATAACCTGGCCTCCCCCATAATTTTTTTAGAGCATCTAAAGCTAATTTCCTGCATTTTTACACAATCCAATATGCCGTCACTATTTAGAACAAAAAGTAAGCAAAAATGCCCACAGTCATCAAGCTAGGTAAAATATCATTATTAAATATGTTTAAATTATAAATAAGACTGAACTAGATCAAAGGTAATTCAATAATACATATTGTGTTGCACCTATAACCACTAGAATAGCAAAACTAAGACTTTTGATTGTCTTTATTATGACATCCTCTATATCAAATTTCAGCCAGCCCGAGCTGCCTGCACGCCCGGCCCTCAACTCTCTCACAACATAATTTCCTTCCCAGTTCCCACCTTCATTTTTGTTTAATTCCCAAGAGAAAGGTTTGGAAACAACAAAAAAAACGCATACACCTCAAATATACATTAACAAACAGAAACAGCAAATCCTCCATATAATTAATGTCATGGGCCTAATAGTACAATCTAATACACCCCACTTGCAAACAATATAGCCGGGTCACCTCATCCTGTTCCTAGGCAAGGCCAGTGACAACCCCCAGGACAGCAGACCCCCAGGGCCAGGACTGCGCAGCCAGCGATAGCCTCAATAGGTATCTCTCCAGACGTGGGCATGTTTTCAATACAATACATTAGTCAGATTGTATTCCATATAAGGCATCCAGACCTTATGAAAGTTGCCCATTATACCCGTAATCTTGTAATAAATGAAATGGTAGATAACTTGACATTGTGTGAGGATAACCAACCTTCCAATGAATGGCAATACATTTCTTAGCCACTATAAATGTTTCACATTTTACAGATGCTCTTGTCCAGAGTGACTTACAGTAATGAGTGTATACATTTTCATACTTTATTTTTTTATACTGGTCCCCCGTGGGAATCAAACCCACAACCCTGGCGTTGCAAGCCCCATGCTCTACTAACTGAGCTACACAGCTTCGTTACACAGTTTCTTCAGATAACAGCCACCAGTATCAACATTTACAAGCAAACAAAAACAGGGAGAAAGGTGGAATCTGTAGACATGCTGAAATAAAAGTACATACTCTTTGCCAGAATTAGGCCAGCCTTCACAAGAACACAACATATGCAAATATGTCCCCTTTTGTGTTTTACACCTCCAGCAGAGGAATGACATTTCTGAGTGCATGTTATTCAGTTTCACTTAAACTGCTGTAATTTAATTCTGAGATGATATGAACATGACGGGGCATTCTAACATATATGTATCCATTCATCATCATCAATAGCTTCTACCAGGTCTTTCTCACATTTTTGTTTTACATGTTTTGTGTCATCGGGAAAAGCCTCTACCAACCCATGGTATAGTTTGGACCTCAACTTTGAAAGTTTGTCAGACTGACTTAAAATAGCATCAGGCTTGTCCAGTGTTTGCTGCGCAGAGATAATAAAGTGCTGTATCTGCAAAAATTCACCTCAGCTCCGTCAGACTGGTCTTCCCTGGCTGCCTGACCCTGCTGAGACCCCTTTCACCATCTGATCCTCCTCAGATGAGGCACGGCAAAGCATTTCCATGGTCTACGTTTATACATTATATTATCCAAGAATAGAATCAATGGTTCAATAATTGAAATGACCATTATTCCCAGACTGTAGCTTTAAGCTGTTGACCTGTAGCTACTGTAGGTCTACCCATCAATTCAAGATGGAACTTTGTATCATTCACTGATATTGTTAATATACTGCAAAATTCACCTGAGCTCCGTAGACTGGTCTTCCCTGGCTGTCTGACCCTGCTGGGACCACTGTCACCATAAGACATGATGAGCAGTGTTGTGTACTGACTGTGCACTAGAGGGCTACATTCCTGCGGGATGCCACCGGGACCTGCGGGTCCCGACAGAGATCATTGCGGCTCGGCCGGCATTTTTCATGCTGTGGGCGGTCAGTAAGACGACTTTGGGAGGAAAATATTTTTGTTGTCTGACAGATTGCTTTGTATGCGTTAGCCTACCTATTGTATTAAAAGCACATATTTTTCGCATTATTCTCACACAATTCGCTGCTTCAACATCAGTAGCCCTACCTCTCTTGGTTGGGCGTGAGAGATCAAGTGCGGTCTCATTGAGATAGAGTAGGCTGACTACGTGGGCGGAGGATCATTTTGCAGTCAATTTAGTTTACTACAGTGTCTGTAAATAAATAGGCTATTGATAATGGATAGAAGTGGAGGGCGCTCAACTAACGTGAGTCGAAGTGCAATCAAAAACTTAAATCATAATTGAAAAGGCTCAACGCGCGCATAGGTTAAGCTTCTATAAGGCGCTCCGCCGTTTCATTTTCAATAAGTATTGATTACCCATTTATTTGTCTCTGCCAGTAAATCGTCCCCCTAAAAGGTAGGCTATATTGGCCTATGTAAAACATAGGAAGTGTCTTGCTGCTTCAAGTTCAGTAGCCATACCTGCGAGATCAGGTGCGTGTGTGGTCTCAATTAAATAGAGTAGGCTATAGCCTATGCTTGGGCGGTGAAGCACTGGGCAGTTATCTGTCCAAGGAAATGTACTTCCTAAATACTTTAATACATTTCCTAGAAATAGGCCTAGATATTGATCACCCATCTTTCCACTCCTAAAAGGCAGGCTATGAAAATAGCTCAAGAGAAAGTGCAAGTCTCTCCTACTCTGCTCTCTACAAACTACATCTATCACATTGGTTGATATAGCCCAGTAATACAGATAGCCTTATAAGGGCCATGTGAGAATCTCTGGTAATTTAAACAATTTCCTAAATTATGTTTGTGCATTTGATATTGCTTATAGGGAGCAAAATTGCTGGGACCATGGCTGGCATGTGAGCTGCGTCACATACACCTAAAATAACATTGTGGGACTGCGGTTGGGTTTGGAACCAGGTCTTGCGGTAGCCGGTGGGAGTCAGACAGAAAGCCAGCGGGTGTGGGCGGAGTGCGATATGAAAAGCTGCGGATGGTAGCGGGATGACGAAATTGGTCCCACCAGACCTCTACTGTGCACCTTAACAGTGAAGACTGTGACGTTACATTGCAATACTGACTAATAAAAACACACATTGCAGTGAAAACATTCAGAATATCAATCTTACATTGTTTGGCTTATGGTTTCATCGTGTGATTCAGGAAAGAATAATAGCTAACGTTAGCCAACTTTTGGCCAGCTCTCGCTAACGGTACATCAACTGGCGAAAGCTAGCCAAGTTCATTTACTTCTGTTGAAACAAAGGCTACAAAACATTTCCATACAAACAATTGCTGTTAGATAGTAATAATATCGGACAGATAGCTAGAGCCTGGAGCTAACCTGGCTGTGGTAGCTACTAGCTAGCGTAGCTAATTAATTCACCTCAATTGAGAGGGGATGAAACATTAACTAATATTACATGTCAGTTACAATACTAGCTCAGCACTGTGAATAAACATATGTTTTTTTCTGTTAAGTTCAACAGCAGTTACCCTGCCAGCTAACATCAGCAAACTAAAGAGTTGCCAGTTTCTACTTAGTTTGCTTTTACAACTCAGTGAAAGAGCACAACACATACACACTGAACTGGTGTTCGTCTGCCAATCGTCCGGCACGCTGTGTTTTAGAGACCACCCGCTGGTGGACAGCTAACTTACGACATTTTTGCACGATTCTGCACGATGTAAAATTGGCGCGCTCTCGTTTCGCAAATTAGAAGTGCAAACGTTATTGGTGTGTCCGAGCCCTTAAATCCAGGGCAGTCTCATGGCATACAGTCTTAAAGTTGGAGAGTGTTAAAATACATTTAGCTTGACGTTGGTATTCATACTGTGGTCTCTTCTAATGCAGCAACCAGGAGCATCATGCTCTTTAAGTGAAGGAAGACTTGAGTGTAGTAATGTTCTGAGTGGAAGTGGAGGTTACAGACCTCCTCCACCTTACTCTGCTATCTGAGTGGAGAGGAGGCTCCATCCAGTAAGTCACATCCACAGCCAAACTGCTTGGCAGTCTCTCTCTCTCTCTCTCTCTCTCTCTCTCTCTCTCTCTCTCTCTCTCTCTCTCTCTCTCTCTCTCTCTCTCTCTCTCTCTGTCTCTCTGTCTCTCTGTCTCTCTGTCTCTCTGTCTCTCTGTCTCTCTGTCTCTCTGTCTCTCTGTCTCTCTCTCTTTGTCTCTCTGTCTCTCTCTCTCTGTCTCTCTCATACGCACATAGAAATTGAATTTAAGTAAATTTGACAAACTGGGGCTTCTGTTATCTACCTTATTTGGACCTTATGTCCCTGTCAGCTACATTATGTTTAGGAAATCATCCATATTATCACCACCCACCCAACAATCTGTATTTAAGACCAGGAAATTACTCATGCAGTAGAAGAAGTCACCAATTAGCATGTTTTACTCCAAAGCATTGCTTTGCATTTCTATGGAAACAAGAAACAACCGATTGCCCCACTATGTTTGCGTTTAAATCATTCTTATTAAGACTATTTTTTATAGTGAATGTGAGAATATGTAGCTGTTTCCTAGAGATGTGCAGCTGTGTGGTTGGTGGAGACCAGAGCTGACCTGATACAGAAGCAGTGGCAGGGTCGTAGCCAGCTGCTCCTGAGTGCTCTGAGAATATTCATCTCTTCAGTAACCACCAAAGACTGCAGCAGAGCAAAATGAGAAATGTTGTTTTATAATGAGAGCCTTAGGCAAAGATATACAGAGGCATGTCTTTTTAAGAAATTCTGTCATTATATATTCTCCTAGTGATACTGCAGAGAGGAGAAGGCATACTAAAGAACAAACTCACTCAACTGAGGGTTTAGGATGGATGCAAGAAGATCTTTAATGTTGTGGGTGTCTGCAAATGTTTATATTGCTGAGTGGCGGGGGGGGGGGGGGGGGGGGGGGGGGGTAAACACATCAACCTTTCACTACACTGCTCAAAAAAATAAAGGGAACACTTAAACAACACAATGTAACTCCAAGTCAATCACACTTCTGTGAAATCAAACTGTCCACTTAGGAAGCAACACTGATTGACAATACATTTCACATGCTGTTGTGCAAATGGAATAGACAACAGGTGGAAATTATAGGCAATTAGCAAGACACCCCCAATAAAGGAGTGGTTCTGCAGGTGGTAACCACAGACCACTTCTCAGTTCCTATGCTTCCTGGCTGATGTTTTGGTCACTTTTGAATGCTGGCGGTGCTTTCACTCTAGTGGTAGTATGAGACGGCGTCTACAACCCACACAAGTGGCTCAGGTAGTGCAGCTCATCCAGGATGGCACATCAATGCGAGCTGTGGCAAGAAGGTTTGCTGTGTCTGTCAGCGTAGTGTCCAGAGCAAGGAGGCGCTACCAGGAGACAGGCCAGTACATCAGGAGACGTGGAGGAGGCCGTAGGAGGGCAACAACCCAGCAGCAGGACCGCTACCTCCGCCTTTGTGCAAGTAGGAGCAGGAGCAGCACTGCCAGAGCCCTGCAAAATGACCTCCAGCAGGCCACAAATGTGCATGTGTCTGCTCAAACGGTCAGAAACAGACTCCATGAGGGTGGTATGAGGGCCCGACGTCCACAGGTGGGGGTTGTGCTTACAGCCCAACACCGTGCAGGACGTTTGGTATTTGCCAGAGAACACCAAGATTGGCAAATTCGCCACTGACGCCTTGTGCTCTTCACAGATGAAAGCAGATTCACACCGAGCACGTGACAGACGTGACAGAGTCTGGAGAAGCCGTGAAGAACGTTCTGCTGCCTGCAACATCCTCCAGCATGACCGGTTTGGCGGTGGGTCAGTCATGGTGTGGGGTGGCATTTCTTTGGGGGGCCGCACAGCCCTCCATGTGCTCGCCAGAGGTAGCCTGACTGCCATTAGGTACTGAGATGAGATCCTCAGACCCCTTGTGAGACCATATGCTGGTGCGGTTGGCCCTGGGTTCCTCCTAATGCAAGACAATGCTAGACCTCATGTGGCTGGAGTGTGTCAGCAGTTCCTGCAAGAGGAAGGCATTGATGCTATGGACTGGCCCGCCCGTTCCCCAGACCTGAATCCAATTGAGCACATCTGGGACATCATGTCTCGCTCCATCCACCAACGCCACGTTGCACCACAGACTGTCCAGGAATTGGCGGATGCTTTAGTCCAGGTCTGGTAGGAGATCCCTCAGGAGACCATCCGCCACCTCATCAGGAGCATGCCCAGGCGTTGTAGGGAGGTCATACAGGCACGTGGAGGCCACACACACTACTGAGCCTCATTTTGACTTGTTTTAAGGACATTACATCAAAGTTGGATCAGCCTGTAGTGTGGTTTTCTACTTTAATTTTGAGTGTCACTCCAAATCCAGACCTCCATGGGTTGATAAATTTGATTTCCATTGATAATTTTTGTGTGATTTTGTTGTCAGCACATTCAACTATGTAAAGAAAAAAGTATTTAATAAGAAAATTTCATTCATTCAGATCTAGGATGTGTTCCCTTTATTTTTTTGAGCAGTGTATATCAGATAGTGGAGTCTGTGATGATGATGATATTCCCTAGGGTATCACCTCTGTCGTGTGTTATCTCTCACACCTTCAAATAGATCCTGGTAAAGAACTCACATGCCCAAAGAGCCAATCAGAGGGGCTGTTGGTAGTGTTTATTCCCGTAAAACATTGAGGCTATAGAGTTAGGATTAGGGCTGTACTTGACAGTAGCCATTCAAATGGTCTCCCTTTCTCTCTCCTGCCTGCTCTTCCTCTCTGCAGTGCGGCCTTGTCTATTTGCTCTCAGCCTATCCACTCATATCAGACAGGATCAGCCCGGCAGATTGTCGGCAGTGGTGCTGATAGCTGTCACTAGCGATTCCCTCCTACACATCTTCTGCCCTCTTGTAGTCAGACCCTTGTTTGAAAAACTAATTAAACATTTTGAGAACAAGACTTGTTAAACTGATTATTGCAACCTAAAGTTTGCCTCAGCTGTTACGGCCGAAGGAGGAACGAAATGGAAGTGGTGAGAAATCGATAGTCCACTCTGCCTCTTCCGACATCTTAATGCCAGTCTCTCCTGAGAGGAGGGCATGCTGAAGTGATGGAGTCTCTGTCAGCTACAGGAGACGTCAGAGGAGTTTTTAATGGAGGTCTCGGCAGAGCTGACAAGCAGCGAGGAGCTGAGGAGGGCTGGTCGAGGTGGGGGATAGACTGGCCAGCAGGGGTATGACTGGACTAGACACTGTGGTTCCAGTCCCAGTTCTTCTCATACTAGGCTAGTGTTTATCAACTCCCCCGCCACACATTCCCTCCCTCCCTCAGTCTGAAACATGCTTAGGATGCTAACATGCTTAATTAGCCATCATACTGGGTATACAGTCGGATTCTGGTACACTGTAGACTAAGGAAATTAAAATCGTGTTAACCTTGCTGGAATGAGATTTGAAATCACCCCACTCAATTTACCTGAGGATTAGATTCCCCACACACTGTTTAAATGCACGGCCAAATCATCAGTATTTATATGGATGTGTTACACTGAAAACTATTCCTAGCTGTGAGAGTATTAAACCAAAACCTCTGATGCCGACAGTTTGTTTTCACTAGACACTAGATAAGATTGAGAATTTCTTTATGGCCCTATTTTTTTATATTTGTAAGCAATTTTTTTTATAGCACAGTCAGACATTTTGGATATTTATCTGGAGGGATGTTTTAAAAGAGATTGTATTGAATTATAGTGAAACGGATCAGAGATGAAAGTACATTTTCATTATTGTGAGTGCTCTGTCTCTGTCTGTAGGTTAGTCTTTATGCAGAGTGAAACACTAGTGTCTTAGTGAGAAGTTAATCTAGAGGCCCACAATGTCTCAATATGTGTGACTTGCCTACACTTGGAGACTAGGTCTAGCTCAGTACAGCCAATACCAGACAATTGTTCCCCTAACCCAGCCATTCCATGTTTAATTCAGGCTGTCTCAAGGGAACGTGACCATTGAGGTGCAAGGCTGCAGGGAGGGTCGGAGGAACTACTGGACTGGTATTCACGTCTGGATCAATCACATCAGTAGTCAAACTCATTGAGGCGGGCAGGTGACCTCCCACTGCAACTCACTATTCTAAACTCTCAGCAGTGTTGTGCTAAATGGTGAAGTAAAGGCAGGGAACCTAGAGCCAAGCATCCATCCCAGGAGAAAGGTCACAAGCTACTTCCTGATGTGCATGAAAGACAGCTTAGAGTTTTAGAGTGGGCTAATGGTACTGCATGCAGGCCTTATTCCTATCCCAGCCCAGTCACACACACCCACAACAAACAACACACACACATGCACAGAGGCATACACATACACATGTGCACAGACACACACGAAACACCGCCACCTCTAGATGGCTTTTATGGGTTCATCTGTGAAAAAAGTGTGGTTAGAAAATTATTTCTTCCAATAACTGCAGAGTCACTATTCTGTCTTATATGCACCCACATGCACATCATATTTTTGTGTTTTCCTCAAGACCACGGCATCAAATCAGTTCAATAATGTCAGACAAATTGTGTAAGTAAATGTGAGCTGGGTTGCCGAAAAGCAATTCATTGAAATGCAAGAAATGGGGGAGAATGCTCAGTGCAAAGATGCTGACAGGACAAAAAGCTGTGCTCATCCATCTCAGTTTGCCAAGTTTTTTCTCTCCCGGTGAGGTGAGCTCCTCCTTGTCCTCCCTTTCTGTGAGATATGCACCCGGGGACAGTCAGAGGACAGGCGGCAGAGAGGCAGCGCTACCTCTAGCAGCTAGCCCTTTCATGCTGTAGGCGGAGGCAAGGTTTTGATCACCTTTTCTGACCGTGATGAAGTGTGACAATGGGTGTGAGTCTGAAACAAACGGAAAGTCGGCCATTAAATTAAATTATTCCCCCAAATGGAAAAAAGGAAATCATGTCTTCTCTCTGTCTGTCTTCTAGTCTGGCTGAGCCTTGACCTCTGACACTGCTCTGGCTTCTTGTTTTCTTCAGTGTTGTTATTATGACTGCCAGCCTATCACAGTCCTCCCAGATCTCACAACTGCTAAACGAATGGAAGGAAATAAAGCTTTAAATTACCAGACAGCTTATTGTTGATTGATTGATTGTTGATTGGTGAGGTGTGAACTCAGCAGACTGGGTTGTGAATGTGATTTAGGTCGACTGGCTGCTATTGTCCGAATGAGTTCTACGTGCTTTCGTCTATTGCCTGTTCTTCCTCTCTGCAGTGTGGCCTTGACTTCTTCTTCTGGGCCATGGGGGATACTAGACCCTCCAGCAGGGTTGGGCCTCAGTGTCCAACCACCCTAGGGCTATCCTCCAGTCCACCCTGCCTCCCTGTGATCTCCACTGAACCACTGTCTGTCCCCTGATCCTCTCACATCACACCAGCTCTGAGCCGCTCTGAAGGCCAGAGCTGCCAGGCCTTTGGTTTAGCCTCATAATGAAAGAGGCAGCTTATTGACCCCCTCTATGCTCCGCCTCATTCCTCAGCCTGCCTGGAATGCACCCTGGGGCTCCTGTTAGCCTGTGGTGGGGTGTCTGTCTGTCTGTCTGTCTGTCAGGGGACATCATTCTCCTTCGGTCCCAGTTAAGGAGGTGTTTTTTGTCCCGTGTAAATGTAAAACTCAGCTGACACCCGCAGATAGAGAAAGCAGCTTTGATCCTTCGTCTGTCATGACGATGTAGAACTGAGACAATCTGAGACGACAGGCCAGGACTGAGCACTTTATTCCACCGTAGGCACTGGCTGAACTTAAAACACTCTGGCTCCAGGAAAATGAATGTCAATCTGGGCTTTTACCTTCAGCTTGGCCTGCGTGAGGCCCCCTGTGTGTCTTATAGAATGAATGGGGAGTTAAATGTATTTTTTGGTCATGCAGGCCCTCTATTAAGAGTCCATATCTAGGTGGTGTTTAATCATACTGCATTCACTCCCATAAAAAAAAAATATTTGTACCTTTTTGTTTGGCTTCCTTTCGACACCTACACTCAAGTCGACCTGCCTGATAATATTTAAGGGCTGTAGTCCAGCTCAACCTCCAAGTCTTATCTCACTGTAATTACTGTAAAGTGATGTTTACATAAATAGACCTGCGGTGTTTTGCTTCTATAAACTGTATGTGTTGAGTTCAGTGCAAAGCCCAGAAGTTGCACCTCTGTGGCCCCATTACTGCAGCTCTGCAGTCTCCCGACTTTCAATGATGTAACAGGCAGCCCAAAACACTCCATCCTCACCCCAGTAGAGAAGGAATGGGTGGAGGGGAAAGAGACGATAGGTAAACAGAGCCATTAGAGACAAATCTCTTTCTGAAGAAAACAAAATCACATCATCAAACAAGAGAAAAAGAAAAATATGATCCTGCAGCCCTTTGGGGCCCCAGCGCTGAAATGATAGCCGACTACGACATTTGTCTTGATCAGCCTGCCCTTAGGGATCGAGAAAATGGAGGGAGGGGTGAGAGAGAGGGAGAAGCAGAGAGCACAGCTCTGCTCTGCTTCAAAGTGCCAGACACATTCATTACTTCTCTGTCTTATTATAGCTCTATGTGGACACTTCATGCACGAAGCAGAGTGTACAGCGAGCAGAACACGGTACTACCTAGTATTCATCTGTAATTTTGGCCTTTGCATTTGGAATTAACACGGTCACAGTGGTTATCCTTTAAATAGCACGGAGCAAAGAGCTCTACAGAGAGACAGTGGAGCTCATCAGTCATGGTTGGCCCAAGGAACTATATACTGCTTTGTCAAAATGACAAGATGGACTATCTAGGTTTTCTCCTTTCTCTATATGACAAGTTGCTGTTGATATCGGTTTGGGCTGGAACAGAGTTTATTAGAAGCCAATCTGTAGCAACACATCCAGCACATCCACATCTGTCACATTTCAATGATGATTATGGTCGGCCAAAACACCCTTATATTATACATTATCAGTCACTCTGAAAACCAATTTTTTGTTGATTGAATATAGCACCAGGATCGCATCATAAGCCCTCCTAAATTTATGCCAAAATATATATAGTGTATGATTCTTCATGGCATATTATACAATAGCCATGTAATATGGTTAATCATAAATAGGATTACGTAGTTAAGCATAATCTTGCTTCCCATAATGTGTTCCAATAATCACATACATATGAAGGCTCTCATGGCCACATACTGTCAAAACATGTTTTGATTCAAACACTCAACTAAACAAACAGATAGGAGGAGGTGAAATGAACCTTTTCTGTCTTACTCAGAGAATGCCACCCCAACTGCCCCCCCTAGAGCTCTCCATTTCTCTGCATCCTGTCTCATCTACCATTATGACACATTCCTGGCCCTCCTCATCCACTGCAATGGACAGAAGTCCCCCCCTCTCTCTCTCTCAATAGGAAGGAGGCTTCCTATTGACCTCCATCTTGGCTGTGCAATAGTGTGTCTCTGTCCTCTCCATCTGTCCTGTGCCAAGTCCTTACAGATGCTTGGTCATTTCTCCATCCCAACGCTAGTCAATTTCGAGACTTTTTACAATTATCTTCCCAGAGTGGGTTCTCTGAAGGAGGCCAGTTTGTATTATAGCCAGCCTTCAAGCTATTTAGTGTCTCAAGCTGTTTTTCCTCCTCTACTTTATTCCGTTACATTGGAATGCCCTGGGGAAATTTGGGGATGTCTGCAATATCTTTGTCTTGCTGACCAGATTTTTGTTGGTTTTATCTTGTCAAGAAGCTGTCTCTCACTTTGATATTTCATTCTCTCTAGAGTGAATTGTGTGCTAAACTGTCTGATAGACAGTCATTCTCACAACCGTCAGAAAAATGCTCCCCTTTTTTTTCATTGGCAGTGTAGCATCAGAATTATACAAATACAACATCATATTTGATTTCTATTTATGATTAATAGGATAAAACCGAGTGATGTCATTGGGCATCATTACTCCAGATGACAGATTGTGAATGCAGCAGAAGGCATGAGGATACCTAGTGCCCACATCCTCTTTCGCAGTGCCAAGGCTGTTGGGTAGAAAAAGACAACACAAAGTACTCCAACTGCTGAGATATCTCTGCCATCTGGCCATGTTTTTAACACTCAAGTGTTTGTTAAATGGATCTCGATGAATCACCACATCGTGTTCATTTCAAATAAAGTAAATGTTCCCTAACATCCAGATGATACAAGCATGATATAAGGAGGGTGATGATGATGATAATCTGTAATATGGTGACAATAATGATGTGGTAAGGGCCCATAAGGTTGAAGTCGGAAGTTTACATACATCTTTAGCCAAACACATTGAAACTCAGTTTTTCACAATTCCTGAAATTTAATCCTAGTAATAATTCCCTGTCTTAGGTCAGTTAGGATCACCACTTTATTTTAAGAATGTGAAATGTCAGAATAATAGTAGAGAGAATTATTTATTTCAGCTTTTATTTCTTTCATCACATTCCCAGTGGGTCAGAAGTTTACATACACTCAATTAGTATTTGGTAGCATTGCCTTTACATTGTTTAACTTGGGTCAAACGTTTCGAGTAGCCTTCCACAAGCTTCCCACAATAAGTTGGGTGAATTTTGGCCCATCCCTCCTGACAGAGCTGGTGTAACTGAGTCAGGTTTGTAGGTCTCCTTGCTGGCACACGCTTTTTCAGTTCTACCCACAAATGTTCTATAGGATTGAGGTCAGGGCTTTGTGGTGGCCACTCCAATACCTTGACTTTGTTGTCCTTAAGCCATTTTGCCACAACTTTGGAAGTATGCTTGGGGTCATTGTCCATTTGGAAGACCCATTTGCGACCAAGCTTTAACTTCTTGACTAATGTCTTGAGATGTTGCTTTAATATATCCACATAATTTTCCTTCCTCATGATGTCACATATTTTGTGAAGTGCACCAGTCCCTCCTGCAGCAAAGCACCCCCACAACATGATGTTGCCACCCCCGTGCGTCACGGTTGGGATGGTGTTCTTCGGCTCAAAAGCCTCCCCCTTTTTCCTCCAAACATAACGATGGTCATTATGGCCCAACAGTTCTATTTTTGTTTCATCAGACCAGAGGACATTTCTCCAAAAGGTACAATCTTTGTCCCCATGTGCAGTTGCAAACCGTAGTTTGGCTTTTTTGGGGGGGTTTTGGAGCAGTGGCTTCTTCCTTGCTGGGCGGCCTTTCATGTTATGTTGAAATAGGACTCGTTTTACTGTGGATATAGATACTTTTGTACCTGTTTCCTCCAGCATCTTCACAAGGTCCTTTGCTGTTGTTCTGGGATTGATTTGCACTTTTCGCACCAAAGTATGTTCATCTCTAGGAGACAGAAGGTGTCTCCTTCCTGAGCGGTATGACGGCTGCGTGGTCCCATGGTGTTTATACTTGCGTACTATTGTTTGTACAGATGAACGTGGTCTTGGCTGATTTCTTTTGATTTTCCAATGATGTCAATCAAAGAGGCACTGAGTTTGAAGGTAGGCCTTGAAATACATCCACAGGTACACCTCCAATGGACTCAAATGATGTCAATTAGCCTATCAGAAGCTTCTAAAGCCATGACATACATTTTCTGGAATTTTCCAAGCTGTTTAAAGGCACAGTCAACTTAGTGTATGTAAACTTCTGACCTACTGGAATTGTGATACAGTGAATTACAAGTGAAATAATCTGTCTGTAACCAATTGTTGGAAAAATGACTGCACAAAGTAGATGTCCTAACCGACTTGCCAAAACTATAGTTTGTTAACAAGAAATTTGTGGAGTGGTTGAAAAATTAGTTTTAATGACTCTAACCTGTGCATGTAATCTTCTGACTTCAACTGTATAATGGTGAGATGATGGTGATGGTTATGGGAATGGTGATAGGCAGCCATAGCGGTGGGGAGGATGGGGTAGTCATGGTGATGACCATGTTGAGTGCCCTCCTCTCTACTAACTGTATCTGTCTCCTTTGCTGTATCTTCCTCCCTCCTCCTTTCTTGATCTCCCCCTCTCCCAGGTCAGAACATGGTGTTTCCCCCGGTGGCTCTGTGGGTGACGATGGGCCTGGCTGTGTGTCTGCTGGGTCTGCTCATCGCCCTGGCTGCAGTCTGCCGTAGGAAGATCAAGGAGAGCTGTGAGGAGGACAGAGCAGGTACCTGTCTGTCTGTCTGTCTGAACAACTGTGAGAAGGATCAAGCAGGCCCACTGAACTCTGCAGTTTGTCTCAACAGCACCGCTCTGTTGTCTTTCTGAACAACACTTTTCACAGGAACACACTGAGCTGTTCCATAAACACACGCAGAGACTACACTTGAACACCCATTTCAATGGAGATAGTTGGGCTCCTCTTAAGAAACAACTCCCAAAATCCCATATGAATCTTCCAAGGTTAAAGAAGGGTGTGATTGGGTGCTTTCTTTCATCTTTGCATAAGCATAACAGTATAAATATTAGAGAAAATGTTATTAGAGCCAAAAGTGATGAAAGTGAGAGAGAAACATTGATGATATAATACCGCTGGACATTAAAATAGAGATTATTATAGAGGTGTGTTTTTTTATTGTTCTATTGTGTGTAGAGTTGATGAGGTGAATAATGTACATGACCCGTCCTGCTTTCAGACCCTTCTGAGGACACTAGTTCAAATGCTAAATGGCTGTCCCAATGATTTCCCCAACCCCTCACAGAGTAGCCCTGCCTGACCTGTATAATAGTGAAACTGGAGCCCAGATTATGTGAAAGACACAGTGGGAGGAGAGTGGTGGTTACCAGGGATGACAGCGGGAGGAGAGTGGTGGTTACCAGGGATGACAGCGGGAGGAGAGTGGTGGTTACCAGGGATGACAGCGGGAGGAGAGTGGTGGTTACCAGGGATGACAGCAGGAGGAGAGTGGTGGTTACCAGGGATGACAGCGGGAGGAGAGTGGTGGTTACCAGGGATGACAGCGGGAGGAGAGTGGTGGTTACCAGGGATGACAGCGGGAGGAGAGTGGTGGTTACCAGGGATGACAACGGGAGGAGAGTGGTGGTTACCAGGGATGACAGCGGGAGGAGAGTGGTGGTTACCAGGGATGACAGTGGGAGGAGGATGGTAGTTACCAGGGATGACAGCGGGAGGAGGATGGTAGTTACCAGGGATGACAGCGGGAGGAGGATGGTAGTTACCAGGGATGACAGCGGGAGGAGGCTGGCGGTTACCAGGGATGACAGCGGGAGGAGAGTGGATGTTACCAGGGATGACAGCGGGAGGAGAGTGGTAGTTGCCAGGGATGACAGCGGGAGGAGAGTGGTGATTACCTGGGATGACAGTGGGAGGAAAGTGGTGGTTACCAGGGATGACAGCAGGAGGAGAGTGGTGGTTACCAGGGATGACAGCAGGAGGAGGCTGGTGGTTACCAGGGATGACAGAGGGAGGAGGGTGGTGGTTACCAGGGAAGAGAGTGGTGGTTACCAGGGATGACAGAGGGAGGAGAGTGGTGGTTACCAGGGATGCCAGCGGGAGGAGGCTGGCGGTTACCAGGGATGACAGCAGGAGGAGAGTGGTGGTTACCAGGGATGACAGCAGGAGGAGGCTGGTGGTTACCAGGGATGACAGAGGGAGGAGGGTGGTGGTTACCAGGGAAGAGAGTGGTGGTTACCAGGGATGACAGAGGGAGGAGAGTGGTGGTTACCAGGGATGACAGCAGGAGGAAGATGGTAGTTACCAGGGATGACAGCGGGAGGAGGATGGTAGTTACCAGGGATGACAGCGGGAGGAGGATGGTAGTTACCAGGGATGACAGCAGGAGAAGTATGGTGGTTACCAGGGAAGAGCTTGGTGGTTACCAGGGATGACAGCTGGAGGAGAGTTGTGGTTACCAGGGATGACATGTTAACATGAGGTGCCAGTGTCTTGGACAGCTGGTTCAGAATCTTAACACCCAGACAGTGTTTGTATGTATATATGATTATCTGCTGCTGTGGAGGGATGCTGTGACCCCGTCTGTCTGCAGGAAGTTCATTTAGAAGAGTCTGATAATTAGCACTACTGAATAGCTGGGGACGGCTTGCAGGCAGAGTAGGGACTGACTGAGAGAACTCGGTTTTGAGCCGAGATGTATGGTGGGGAGCCGGTGGCCTGGCTGTAATGAGATGTACTCCGAGTGGAGGAGACATTTAAATAAAGGTCAGCCAGTGTCTGCACTGGTCCCTGGGGTTTAAAAATATATCTGGAACTGACACACACGCACAGGCAAGAATAATTATAGCTCGATGGAACATATGAAATCAAATTGAAACGGAAAGAGAGAGGGAGAGAGTATTACAATACATTCCCAGTGTTTCCCTGATATTCATTTCACATATACTGCAAAATATAAAACATGCAAATAAAAGTATAATATATTTATTTTTCTGCCCCCACCCCCCGCACTGCTGAAAAGAATCCTAGGGGAAACACTGATTCCATACCATGAGCAAAAGGTATTGTGGGGTCGCAGACCTGTTCTCCAGTAACCAGAAGGAGCAGGCTGCTCCTCCAGTAGTAGTAGAGAGAGAGGGTTGATAAACTGGCGGTGCACCACTCAACTAAATGAGAGGTTAAGACTCATTCTGTTCCCTGTCTGTGGATGTTTCCAAGTTCTTTAGGATCCTTGTTTGCCGAGTTGAAGAGTAACATACACGGACTTCTTCACGTAGCACGCAGACTCACACACCCAGATAAATTGATACCTTATGAATACAGATGTGGAGATGTGTTGAAGTGCACATTCACAGCTGTTGGAACTGCAGGAAGCAGGAAAGTGCAACCTAATTGAGGCTGTCTTATCTTTTAATGGTGTTCTTGGTTTTGGCCAGATTGAAGTTGACTCTCTCCTCTGAAACTCTGGGTAGTGAGGGTAGAGGGGTCAAAAGTAGTCCAAAACAGAGTAAGCCATTTTTCTTCCCTGTCATAATGTATATGGAGCAGTGGATGTGTATCCTAACTGGGCAGAGCAGCAAGTGGGATTGGAGTCTGGGAGATGAAAGCTCAATTTATTCTAGTATTTGTTGCAGTACATCTTTCTTCCTTACTTCCCTTTTTCTTTGCTTTCCTTTTTCCTTCCTTCCTTCCTTCCTTCCTTCCTTCCTTCCTTCCTTCCTTCCTTCCTTCCTTCCTTCCTTCCTTCCGTCCTTTCTTGCATAATGAATGTGTATACCGTACATGTCCAACATATTCTGTAAATGGACCAGTGTACCATATTCCTGAAGCTCATTTTACATTCAAATGAGCGTGTGATTTAATCAGACGTACCCCCGGAGTGTGTTATGTGGAGTGTGTTATGTGGAGTGTGTTATGTGGAGTGTGTTATGTGGAGTGTGTTATGTGTCGGTGACATGGGACACACGGCCCTCCGTGATAGATGAAGGTCATCGTGGGGACATGGATGATTCAGATCACTCCCCTGGGTACAGGGGATATCTGTCCTCCGTGAGCTTCCATCTTCCAGGTGCTTCATCCAGCTGCTGCACTCACTTGTTATTTATCCGTGCATGCGTATGGGATGTAACTAATCGCTTAAATAACCTTCTTATATTGGACCTAATCTCTGAAATCCATCTCAGAGTTTTACGATGGCCGCTTCCCCTTGCCAGAGCAGATTTCACTCAAACTCTGTGGATGGCAGCCACCATTTTGACTTTGACATAGAGGCGTCTCTGAAATGCCTGGTTCATCCTGGTACTGTAGAAGTGTCCCTGGAGGCTGCTCTTCCCATAGTGTCAGAGGTTGTTTTTTATTTCACCTTTATTTAACCAGGTAGGCTAGTTGAGAACAAGTTCTCATTTACAACTGCGACCTGGCCAAGATAAAGCATAGCAGTGTGAACAGACAACAACACAGAGTTACACATGGAGTAAACAATAAACAAGTCAATAACACAGTAGGAAAAAAAAGAGAGAGTCTATATACATTGTGTGCAAAAGGCATGAGGAGGTAGGCGAATAATTACAATTTAGCAGATTAACACTGGAGTGATAAATGGTCAGATGGTCATGTGCAGGTAGAGATACTGCTGTGCAAAAGAGCAGAAAAGTAAATAAATAAAAACAGTATGGGGATGAGGTAGGTAAATTGGGTGGGCTATTTACCGATGGACTATGTACAGCTGCAGCGATCGGTTAGCTGCTCAGATAGCAGATGTTTAAAGTTGGTGAGGGAGATAAGTCTCCAACTTCAGTGATTTTTGCAATTCGTTCCAGTCACAGGCAGCAGAGAACTGGAAGGAAAGGCGGCCAAATTAGGTGTTGGCTTTAGGGATGATCAGTGAGAGACACCTGCTGGAGCGCGTGCTACGGGTGGGTGTTGCCATCATGACCAGTGAACTGAGATAAGGCGGAGCTTTACCTAGCATGGACTTGTAGATGACCTGGAGCCAGTGGGCGACGAATATGTAGCGGGGGCCAGCCGACTAGAGAATACAGGTCGCAGTGGTATGTGGTATAAGGTGCTTTAGTAACAAAACGGATGGCACTGTGATAAACTGCATCCAGTTTGCTGAGTAGAGTATTGGAAGCTATTTTGTAGATGACATCGGCAACGTTGTTGCATCAGGACAGGAGGTGTTGGCTGTTAACTGAGGAGAGGCGGCTCAAGGTCTCTCACAGAACATTTACACTCCACATTCATTATTCATATTTTAGAACCAACTTTTAGAGTTAGAGTGTGACGTCATAGTGC
Organism: Oncorhynchus clarkii lewisi; assembly: GCF_045791955.1. Lineage (NCBI taxonomy): Eukaryota > Metazoa > Chordata > Actinopteri > Salmoniformes > Salmonidae > Oncorhynchus > Oncorhynchus clarkii. The sequence continues at coordinate 14,602,526 of NC_092172.1, read as the reverse complement.
TGAGGTAAAGGGTGAGAGAGAGGGAGAGAGAGAGAGGAGGTCGGTGATTCTATTCACTCTGTCTTCATCATAAAAAATAAATGCTGTAAAGGTTTCTAGTGAATGTTTGTTTAAACTAACTGTCCTTTTGGCACCAGAATTTAGAGGAGGACAGCTGCTCAAATATGTGACCTTCTCAAATGGATTCCTGTGAAATCCTCCCAGATAATCATTCTGAGGAGGGATCCAGAAATAGGTAGGTATGCCCTGCGAAGAAAGGGGGAAAACAACTCACTTGAAAAGCTGGAGATTTGAATGAATCACTCTGAGAAATGATAACCTGTGGGCATACACATACTCTCTGAGTGTGGTGTTTTCAAAATGCGAATACAAAATGGACTTGAAGGAATGTGGAATGGAATAGTGTGATGTATGAAGGACTGTGGACACTACAATAGAAGCAGCATATATATTTTAAATGAAACATACCAATCTTTTTACTGTTGCAATTTTTGTTGTTATTTTGCAAGGATTTTCTCTCTCTGTCAGTCTTGTAAATTGCAGCATACAAAAGAACTCAGAGACAATATTGTTGCTTTCACGTTTAATTTGGTCCAATGATCAGTTGAATCTGGGCATGCAGTAAGTGTCTGACACTAAATGCAGACTCTCTCTCTAACACAATGGAGCTGAGGATGGTGTCAGGAAATTCAAATCAGCCGTCCTCTGGTTCCTCTGTTCCTGGTCTATTTTTGGAGTGTGCGTGTGTGTAGGTGTGCTTGTGTGTATGTGTGTGTGTGTGTGTGCGTGAGCACGTTTATTACTGCCTCCGTGTGCCCACGCGCACGTCTGTGCCCATCACTGTGGTTTCTGTCAGCCTGGCCCAGTTGACAGTATGTTTCCAGAGAGGAGGGCCAGTGGCCATAGCTTAATGTGATTACTGTCTTTGTGAGTGGGCCAGGCCAGGGGGGGCAGCTGTGGTCCAGTGCCACATGCAGCCTCAGCCCCCGACTGAGCCGTGAAGGTTTTTAATGAGCTGCTGCCTTATGAAATCCAGAGGAATAGTGCATTGCGTGCGTGCTGTTGCGTGCCTGTGTGTTTTCTCTGTGTTTAATGGTCTGATGGCTTCTCTCTCCACAGCCAAGGAGCTTGAAGAGGCCAAAGAGCTGCAGGAAGAGGAGCAGTCTAAGACAGGTCAGCCAAGGCACATCTGGAACAACCATCACCACATGTTTACACCATACACATAGAGGCTAATTACTCCTCAATGCATACCCCATTCTAATTCAATTATGAGATTGCAAAGAACTTACATGGAAAGGATTTCTGCTTCTTCCGGTGCAATGTCTAAATGCAGTACTGATGTTTGGGCGGTGAGCACGTTTTTCAGCACGATTGTGTGATACTACTTAATATTGTGTCCTGAATGAATTGTTTAATTAGCAAGCAGAGCCAGTTCTGTGCTCTGAGTCAAGGCCATGGTGGATACCAGGCACAGGCCTGAACGACTCTGGCTCCTGCGTTAATGTCTTTAAAGTTATTAATTTGACTCCTTCTTTAGTGTGATTGAATTATTTAGCCTCCCTGTGAACGCCACAGTTAATACTATGTGATTTTAATAAGCCGAGAGGTGAAGGAAGGTCTCTGGGCAGAGTGGACAATGGCTCCTTTCCCTAATTCATGTCACGTGAATGTTTCGAAGTGAACTCTGCAGCCCAGTGGCAGGAGCAACCCATAGTGGCCCCCATACCTACAGGTGCAGTACTGGCTACAAAGGAAGACCTCCAAGACCCTCCACATCAACCCACTATTTTCACCTGACTCCTCAACAACCCCCTCACCTTTCTCTTTTCCTTGAAAGCCACACCTGTGCGGGCGGTGGTGCACATGCGCACGGTGGTGGGCGTGAGCGGAAGAGGGGCTCAGCGGCTCATTCTTCTACCGTCTGAGGTACCTCTTTTAAACACTCCAGACAGCGGCTTTGTTTTGCCATCTGGCTCCAATTGCGCTGACAAGGGGAGAGGTTCCTGTGTGAGACAAAGGAGCTGAAATGAAGGCCACTTTAATAAATGCAGGATAATGTGGAAGCTGCGTTTGTGTGTTATCTTAATGAGCTGTCCGGAGGAGAGCGTGCCTCCCTTTTCAAAGCCAGCCTGATTGGAACAATAACCAGTGATAACTAGGTGCCTGGGCTCATCCGGGGCCTTTGGAAAGGGAGGTGTTCCCCTCACCGGCGTTACAGCAGCTAGCTAGCAGGGTACCGCTTTACAAACAAGATGCCTGGCATGCGCAGTTTAGAGTTAGCTGCAGTAATCCCAGAGCAGCACACTGTTTGGAGTGGGCTGCAATCTCTCTCTTTGCCCCACTAGCCCCTGTCTGTCTCTCTGCTCTGCTCTCTCTGCATCCTGGGCTCTGTGGAGTAAGCCTAGGCCCTAGAAACAGGGCACTGGCAGAGTGTGCATCGTCATGACCCAGTTCTTTCATGAGGGAAACAACATCAGAAAGAGCAATTTGAGCAGAGAGAAATGAAAGTGGTCTCCGGTTTGTGAGGTGAATTAACCCTCCTACCTGGCTTGCAGAAACAAGGTGCCGTCAAGGTTGAAGACAAGCTAGTGTCATGCTCCATAATGCTGATACCATGGAGTGAGACCACGTCACCCATACTCCAAGGCAACAGCTGAAAGATGGATGACAGTCGCTTGAATCGCAGTAGAGCGGCAGGTGCACTAGCTCATCAACCTAAATATCTTGATGATTTGAATACACTGCACAGGAAACGGCTAGGGCAGCTGCCTCAGACTCAGTCACATCAGAGTTGGTGTATTCCCATAGCAGTGTTTATAATAGCCTCCACAATTCAGTGGGATAGCTGTTTAATCTCTTCAACCATGACAACCCTGAAAAGTAAAGTTCAACGACCATATTACGAAAGGGAAAAGGCATGACCATGTGATTTCTAGAGAAACTCTCACATCTCCATCTCTCACGTTAGGCTTACCTCCCCCTCCCTTTCCTCAGGGAACCAAGATTACACATTGTTTTGTGTCCTTTCATGAAATAGTCATATTCCCATGACCATGGGTATTAGGAGAACCACAAAGTCATGAAAAATGTCCAGCTGCAATCCTCACTGATCTACTCAGTACTACTGATGAGGAGAAGGTGAGAGGAGTCTAGAGAGCCAGACACACCCTCTCTCCCCAGCCCCATCCTCTCTCCCCAGCCCCAGCCTCTCTCCCTAGTCCCACCCTCTCTCCCTAGTCCCACCCTCTCTCCCCAGCCTCAGCCTCTCTCCCTAGTCCCACCCTCTCTCCCCAGCCTCAGCCTCTCTCCCTACTCCCACCCTCTCTCCCTAGTCCCACCCTCTCTCCCCAGCCCCATCCTCTCTCCCCAGCCCCATCCTCTCTCCCCAGCCCCAGCCTCTCTCCCCAGCCCCAGCCTCTCTCCCTAGTCCCACCCTCTCTCCCTAGTCCCACCCTCTCTCCCCAGCCTCAGCGTCTCTCCCCAGCCCCATCCTCTCTCCCCAGCCCCATCCTCTCTCCCCAGCCCCATCCTCTCTCCCCAGCCCCATCCTCTCTCCCCAGCCCCATCCTCTCTCCCCAGCCCCAGCCTCTCTCCCTAGTCCCACCCTCTCTCCCTAGTCCCACCCTCTCTCCCCAGCTTCAGCCTCTCTCCCTAGTCCCACCCTCTCTCCCTAGTCCCACGCTCTCTCCCCAGCCCCACCCTCTCTCCCTAGTCCCACGCTCTCTCCCCAGCCCCACCCTCTCTCCCCAGCCCCAGCCCCAGCCTCTCTCCCCAGCCCTAGCCTCTCTCCCCAGCCCCAGCCTCTCTCCCCAGCCCCAGCCCCAGCCTCTCTCCCCAGCCCCACCCTCTCTCCCCAGCCCCACCATCTCTCCCTAGTCCCAGTCTCTCTCCCCAGCCCCAGCCTCTCTCCCCACTCTCTCTCCCCAGCCCCAGCCTCTCTCCCCAGCCTAAGTCTCTATCCCCAGTCCCAGCCTCTCTCCCCAGCCCCAGCCTCTCTCCCCAGCCTAAGTCTCTATCCCCAGCCCCGCTCAGACCCAGACCCACCCTCTCTCCCTAGTCCCACGCGCTCACCCCAGCCCCACCCTCTCCCCCCAGCCCCAGCCTCTTTCCCCAGCCCCAGCCTCTCTCTCCAGCCCCAGCCTCTCTCCCCAGCCCCAGCCCCAGCCTCTCTCCCCACCCCCAGCCTCTCCCCAGCCCCAGCCTCTCTCCCCAGCCCACCCTCTCTCCACAGCCCCACCCTCTCTCCCCAGCCCCACCCTCTCTCCCCAGCCTCTCTCCACAGCCCCATCCTCTCTCCCCAGCCCCAGACCTAGCCTTCTCTCCCCAGCCCCAGCCTCTCTCCCCACTCTCTCTCCCCAGCCCCAGCCTCTCTCCCCAGCCTAAGTCTCTATCCCCAGTCCCAGCCTCTCTCCCCAGCCTAAGTCTCTATCCCCAGCCCCGCTTCTCTTCACCGACCCAGACCCACCCTCTCTCCCTAGTCCCACGCTCTCTCCCCAGCCCCACCCTCTCCCCCCAGCCCCAGTCTCTTTCCCCAGCCCCAGCCTCTCTCTCCAGCCCCAGCCTCTCTCCCCACCCCCAGCCTCTCCCCAGCCCCAGCCACTCTCCCCAGCCCCACCCTCTCTCCACAGCCCCACCCTCTCTCCCCAGCCCCACCCTCTCTCCCCAGCCTCTCTCCACAGCCCCACCCTCTCTCCCCAGCCCCAGCCCCAGCCTTCTCTCCCCAGCCCCAGCCTCTCTCCCCAGCCCCAGCTACACCCTCTCTCCCCAGCCCCAGCCTCTCTCCCCAACTCCACCCTCTCTCCCCAGCCCCAGCCTCTCTCCCCAGCCCCAGCCTCTCTCCCCAGCCCCAGCCTCTCTCCCCAGCCCCACCCTCTCTCCCCAGCCCCAGCCTCTCTCCCTAGTCCCAGTCTCTCTCCCCAGCCCCAGCCTCTCTCCCCACTCTCTCTCCCCAGCCCCAGCCTCTCTCCCCACCCCCAGCCTCTCCCCAGCCCCAGCCACTCTCCCCATCCCCACCCTCTCTCCACAGCCCCACCCTCTCTCCCCAGCCCCACCCTCTCTCCCCAGCCTCTCTCCACAGCCCCACCCTCTCTCCCCAGCCCCAGCCCCAGCCTTCTCTCCCCAGCCCCAGCCTCTCTCCCCAGCCCCAGCTACACCCTCTCTCCCCAGCCCCAGCCTCTCTCCCCAACTCCACCCTCTCTCCCCAGCCCCAGCCTCTCTCCCCAGCCCCAGCCTCTCTCCCCAGCCCCAGCCCCAGCCTCTCTCCCCAGCCCCACCCTCTCTCCCCAGCCCCAGCCCCAGCCTCTCTCCCCAGCCCCAGCCTCTCTCCCCAGCCCCAGCCTCTCTCCCCAGCCCCAGCCCCAGCCTCTCTCCCCAGCCCCACCCTCTCTCCCCAGCCCCACCATCTCTCCCTAGTCCTAGTCTCTCTCCCCAGCCCCAGCCTCTCTCCCCACTCTCTCTCCCCAGCCCCAGCCTCTCTCCCCTCTCCCCAGCCTAAGTCTCTCTCCCCAGCCCCAGCCTTTCTCCCCAGCGTCAGCCTCTCTCCCCAGCCTAAGTCTCTATCCCCAGTACCCGCTTCTCTCCACCGACCCAGACCCAGCCTCTCTCCCCAGCGTCAGCCTCTCTCCCCATCCTCTCTCCCCAGCCACAGTCAAACCCGACATGCCTCTCTTTACACAGCCACTGCAGCCAGTGTAGTCTGTGGTGCTCCTCTTCTCATGTGCTGTCCCAGTGTGTCACATATTACTGCTTAAAGATATGTAAATACAGTCGTTATGATTCCTTCATTAGTGGATGTGGGCCACAGAAGAACTTCAGGAGAGCTAATTAACAGACGTCCCTGTGCTCTACGGCTAAGTGTTCCTCTGCATAACTTGTGTGCTTCTGCTTGTGTTCCTCACTAGGTTAGTACAGTACACTTCTTCCTCAAGAGGGAGTTTACTTCAACACTATCGAACTGCACCCTGAGAATGGGGTTTTGGTGTAAAAAGCCAATTGCATCAAAATGAGGACTGTAATATTCAGGCATGTTCATGTTCTGTTCTACTTTCACGCATAATTTGTGGGTGGGACCTTTCTTATAATCAAAACACATGAGAAGACCAGCACCTGACTCTGCTAATTGTGTCCCTACAATGTTGGATATTTCATTGGCTTTTCATATATTACCGTACTACTTGGCAAGATACTGTTAGCTAGTGTGTTGCTAGAAGGTTTCCCTCTCTCCTCTTTGAACTGTTAATGGCGTGTGCTTTGCGTACTGAGCAGGGTTTAGCCTCTTCTCAAGGGTTATCTGTTGGTCCGGGAAGAGAAGGCCAGCAGATCATTGTCACAATATGAGAGAGATAGCGGAGGGATAGCTGCTCCTAAATCATGTGGAATAATGAGCGCTGTCAGACCTAATGAAAGCAGTCAGCAGCATTCTGCATCACAACAACATGGAGGCCCATTGACAGCACGTAGCACTGATCAGAATATTAGATAAAGTAATTGCAAAGAGCTTGCAGGACGTGTCTCTGGGAGAAGAGGTATACTGTACACCCAGGGGCAAGGCTCTCCATTAGTCGAGCAGGGTTTAGGGGACAGCAACAAGCATTCCCAGGATGAATTCCATGCACACAAACGTCATCTGTCCCTCCCTTCCCTGTCGTGTGACCCGTACCCCTGCAGCCCAGTGAAGGGGGGGGGGGGGGGGGGTGACGTGTCGTCAATCCATCTCACTCCCCTGATCTGCCTCCCCTTAGTGTTCCAGGGCGCACTACGCGTCGGTTCCACATGAGCACTCCGCTGCAGTGGCTAATTAAATAAAGCACTGTGCCCTCTGCTTCCTGTTAGCCTGGGCAAGGTTGGTGCACACACACACAGGAGATGAGAGGAGAGAGGGAGGGACAGGGGGTTGGGGGTTAAAGAGAGAGACAACCGTTAGATTGTAATCCCGCCTCATTCGTTCATTAGGGAGAGTCATGATAAGGTTGGGTAAATACTGTAAACTAATGTGAACCTCCAGAGTTGTCTGATGTTTTGGACCTATAGCCCCACAAATAGGGCTGTGGAATTCATGAAATTCTGTTATTGTCATGCAAAACAATACTGGTTTCACTGTAATTTGACCACAAATTAACATAAACACGTTTAGCTTCTCCAGGCCTCCATGCATCCAAGCCGCTGATGCGTGCTTTTGGAACATCTAAACTCAGCAAAAAAAATAAACGTCCCTTTTTCAGGACCCTGCCTTTCAAAGATCATTCGTAAAAATCCAAATAACTTCACAGATCTTCATTGTAAAGGGTTCAAACACTGTTTCCCATGTTTATTCAATGAACCATAAACAATTAATGAACATGCACCTGTGGAAAGGTCATTAAGATCAAATCAAATCAAATTTATTTATATAGCCCTTCGTACATCAGCTGATATCTCAAAGTGCTGTACAGAAACCCAGCCTAAAACCCCAAACAGCAAGCAATGCAGGTGTAGAAGCACGGTGGCTAGGAAAAACTCCCTAGAAAGGCCAAAACCTAGGAAGAAACCTAGAGAGGAACCAGGCTATGTGGGGTGGCCAGTCCTCTTCTGGCTGTGCCGGGTGGAGATTATAACAAAACATGGTCAAGATGTTCAAATGTTCATAAATGACCAGCATGGTCGAATAATAATAAGGCAGAACAGTTGAAACTGGAGCAGCAGCACAGTCAGGTGGACTGGGGACAGCAAGGAGTCATCATGTCAGGTATTCCTGGGGCATGGTCCTAGGGCTCAGGTCCTCCGAGAGAGAGAAAGAAAGAGAGAATTAGAGAGAGCATATGTGGGATGGCCAGTCCTCTTCTGGCTGTGCCGGGTGGAGATTATAACAGAACATGGCCAAGATGTTCAAATGTTCATAAATGACCAGCATGGTCAAATAATATTAAGGCAGAACAGTTGAAACTGGAGCAGCAGCACAGCCAGGTGGACTGGGGACAGCAAGGAGTCATCATGTCAGGTAGTCCTGGGGCATGGTCCTAGGGCTCAGGTCCTCCGAGAGAGAGAAAGAGAGAAGGAGAGAATTAGAGAACGCACACCTAGATTCACACAGGACACCGAATAGGACAGGAGAAGTACTCCAGATATAACAAACTGACCCTAGCCCCCCGACACATAAACTACTACTGCAGCATAAATACTGGAGGCTGAGACAGGAGGGGTCAGGAGACACTGACAGCTTACAGACTGTAGGCAATTAAGGTCACAGTTATGAAAACTTAGGACACTAAAGAGGCCTTTCTAATGACTCTGAAAAACACCAAAAGAAAGATGCCCAGGGCCCCTGCTCTTCTGCGTGAACGTGCTTTGGGCATGCGGCAAGGAGGCAGGAGGACTGCAGATGTGGCCAGGGCAATAAATTGTACATACTGTGAGACGTCTAATACAGCACTACATGGTGACAGGACAGACAGCTGATTGTCCTCGCAGTGGCAGACCACGTGTAACAACACCTGCATAGGATTGGTACATCATAACATCACACCTGCGGGACTGAGTTACACCAGGAACGCACAATCCCTCCATCTGTGCTCAGACTGTCCGCAATAGGCTGAGAGAGGCTGGACTGAGGGCTTGTAGGCCTGCTGTAAGGCAGTTCCTCACCAGACATCACCGGCAACAATGTTGCCTATGGGCACAAACCCACCGTCGCTGGACCAGACAGGACTGGCAAAAGGTGCTAGGGGGTGATGGTCGGATTTGCATTTATCGTCGAAGAAATGAACGTTACACTGGGACCTGTTGCATCGGAGGGTGAGGGCTTGGGCCATTCCCCCCAGAAATGTCCAGGAACTTGCATGTGCCTTGTTGGAAGAGTGAGATAACATCTCACAGCAAAAACTGGCAAATTTGGTGCAGTCGATGAGGAAGAGAGTCACTCGCGTTACTTAATGCAGCTAGTGGCCAAACCAGTTACTGACTGTTACTTTTGATTTTGACCCCCCCCCCCCCCCCCTTTGTTCAGGGACACATTATTCCATTTCTGTTAGTCACATGTCTGTGGAACTTGTTCAGTTTATGCTTCAGTTGTTGAATCTTATGTTCATACAAATATTTACACATGTTAAGTTTGCTGAAAATAAACACAGTTGACAGTGAGAGGACGTTTCTTTTTTTGCTGAGTTTACATGGAAACATTTTTATGTAATATACACCATCACAATAAATCTATTGTTTATTTTAGGCATGTCTAAAGAAACATTATGATATGAAGACATTTTATTTCAGAAGAACAGAATATGAGTTGGCCTACTGTATGTTATCCTATCTATGCCATAGGCTGTAGGCTTGTTCATTTAGCTACAAGATATGCTTATAAGTCCTGTGCCCTTATTTTATATTATATGATTTCATAGTAAGAATAATCTAATTTAACTTTGCTGAATGAAATAGAAAGGATATTTTTCCCATTCAGGAGCGAGTGCGCATATGAAGTGGCTCTGTTGGGCGTAAAAATTGATTGGAAACAGGTCAGATACACTAGATTTAGAGTTATTTGGCAACTTTAGTTGTGAATGATACAAACCTTAGAATGTCCTAGAAATCAAAACAAATGTGGGCTGCATGATGCAACTGACTATAGGCTATTGATGTTTGTGAAAGTAGCAAAATAAATCTTGTGCTATGTTCCTTTCCTCAGGCTTCACATGTTGCTCACTATTCTCAATTTAATCTTGTCTTTACTAATATGTAACATTTGTTTGGATTTAGAAAGGCCCATTATTAAATGGGTAGGAACAGGGACAGAGGTGAAAGACAGGCCATCCATATGCACTCTAATAGTGAATGGAGGCCGCTTTCCTGCTGGTTTGGTTTTCAGGCTACTCTGGTTATTTCACTCCATGCATTAACCACTGTTTGAGGAGCATGCAGCCTCTCGCTGCGCGACATGTGATATTCCACCCAAACTATGTATGCTATGGGCTCTCCAACCCTGTTACTACAGCTACCAAGTACTCTGTATGCCATGGGCTCTCCAACCCTGTTACTACAGCTACCCAGTACTCTGTATGCCATGGGCTCTCCAACCCTGTTACTACAGCTACCAAGTACTCTGTATACCATGGGCTCTCCAACCCTGTTACTACAGCTACCCAGTACTCTGTATGCCATGGGCTCTCCAACCCTGTTCCTGAAGCTAGCTAGTACTCTGTATGCCATGGGCTCTCCAACCCTGTTACTACAGCTACCCAGTACTTTGTATGCCATGGGCTCTCCAACCCTGTTACTACAGCTACCAAGTACTCTGTATGCCATGGGCTCTCCAACCCTGTTACTACAGCTACCCAGTACTCTGTATGCCATGGGCTCTCCAACCCTGTTACTACAGCTACCCAGTACTCTGTATGCCATGGGCTCTCCAACCCTGTTACTACAGCTACCCAGTACTCTGTATGCCATGGGCTCTCCAACCCTGTTACTACAGCTACCCAGTACTCTGTATGCTATGGGCTCTCCAACCCTGTTACTACAGCTACCAAGTAATCTGTATGCCATGGGCTCTCCAACCCTGTTACTACAGCTACCCAGTACTCTGTATGCCATGGGCTTTCCAACCCTGTTACTACAGCTACCCAGTACTCTGTATGCTATGGGCTCTCCAACCCTGTTACTACAGCTACCCAGTACTCTGTATGCTATGGGCTCTCCAACCCTGTTACTACAGCTACCCAGTACTCTGTATGCCATGGGCTCTCCAACCCTGTTACTACAGCTACCAAGTACTCTGTATGTCATGGGCTCTCCAACCCTGTTACTACAGCTACCCAGTACTCTGTATGCCATGGGCTCTCCAACCCTGTTACTACAGCTACCAAGTACTCTGTATGCCATGGGCTCTCCAACCCTGTTACTACAGCTACCCAGTACTCTGTATACCATGGGCTCTCCAACCCTGTTACTACAGCTACCCAGTACTATGTATGCCATGGGCTCTCCAACCCTGTTACTACAGCTACCCAGTACTCTGTATGCCATGGGCTCTCCAACCCTGTTACTACAGCTACCCAGTACTCTGTATGCCATGGGCTCTCCAACCCTGTTACTACAACTACCCAGTACTCTGTATGCCATGGGCTCTCCAACCCTGTTACTACAGCTACCCAGTGCTTCATTTGGGAAACCTAGTGAAATCTGATCAGGAACATCGAGAGTAACATGTATTTACACCGAAACCTATTTCATTAAACTGTTGACAGCCCCTCTCTCTGCGTGAAAGTAATGAAAGAGAGAGGAGGAGGTGGAAATGCACGGTGGTGAGATATGCTGTAGCTAAAGGTAATGTGTTAGCCTATTAATTATGAAAATATAAAAAAGGCCCTATTTCTAGGCTATTCAAAATCAAATACAAATTCACTGAAATTGAAGGCTTAGCCGCCCTGCACAATCAATTTAGGCCTATACGTTCTCTCCTAGACTCATGGATAGAAGGTTTGGAGTGTAGCATAAGGTAAACAGTCCATCCAGTGTGCATGATAATGCAGTCCACTCTCAAAGGTGTTTTCTAGAAACGACAAATCATTATTTTTATTTTTTTAGGGGGGTGGTGTTGGGCTCACAGGCCAATGCGTATGCATAAACTCGAATATGCATATTGGTGTTTTGAATTGTTCATCACCTTACAAAGCGCTGCCCATTTAATTGTGTTAGGCTTTGAAACAACATCCACAATGGCCATGTTTTTCATTCAGTTTCAACCTGTTGTTGAACTTCTTTCTTCAAATGTATCAATCACAGTGAGGTGAGTTTTAAAAGCACACACTGTTTGATGATGTGTTTGATGGGATTTTCTATTTAATTTGCATTAATGTCAGAGTGGTTAGAGGGACAATAGAGCCCTGAGTACCAGGCCATTAGCGACCTGATGGTCTTTAGTGAGTTGGGTACTACTAATGCATGTCAAGAGTGCATAAGAGGAGATTACTGTGCCTCAACGGTCACATGGCTCATGTGTGGCGGTAATACAGTCACCGGAACAGCCCTACACGCAGATTACAAAGAAGGTATGAAGGCTGGCTACATACATGTTCACATCTCATGCTACTGGGAACTACTTTCTGCTGCTAATAGCCAACAGTTCTACTGTACAATGTTGTATTGTTCTATGATCCTAATTGTCTTACTGGCATTACGAAGCTCATATTCTCATATGTTGTTCTGTCTTTCAGCCATGACCCCCCTGAAAAGCTAAAGCCAATAGAACACAGGTAAGAATCTCATAATGTGACATCATTACACATCCTTCATGTGTGTATGTGCGTGTCTGTGTGGGTGCGTTTGTGTGTGTCATGTCATGTTGTCTTCGCATTTCATTTTCAGGAGGCAGTAAGTGCTCTCGAGGCCCTAAGGTCTGCAGAGGCTGTGGGTAACTGCTTCTGTAATGAGCCTCAGGCTGCATTAATTCTGTGAAGGACAATCAGGAATTTGGGAATGTTTTGGGTCATTGGTTGCTATGACAAATGTATTTCTGTGCAATGTCATTAGAAGTGGGTTTTGAATATTCCAGCTCCTTCCTAACCCACCTTAAAGCCCAATTAATGTTAAAGGCCCAGTGCCGTCAAACACATGATTTTCCTCAATCAGAGCATGTTATGATTTGATATTGAGATAAAAAAACGGCGCAGTGTGCATAGAGTTCCACATGTTTATTAAAATGAAACTCACCAACAAAAACAAACAGCAAACGAGACGTAACGACTGGAGTGTTCACAGGCACTACACAAAAACAAAATCCCACAAACTAAAGGTGGAAAATAGGCTGCCTAAGTATGATCCCCAATCAGAGACAACGATAGACAGCTGCCTCTGATTGGGAACCATACCCGGCCAACAAAGAAATAGAAAAACTAGAATGCCCACCCAAATCACACACCGACCTAACCAAATAGAGAAATAAAAAGGCTCTCTAAGGTCAGGGCGTGACAGAAGGATCCTGTTTGCCTTCTTGTAATGGATCTAGGGGAAGTAATCCAACAGTAACTGAAAGTAATCAGATTATACTACTGAGTTTGGGTAATCCAAAATGTACTTTACTGATTACCATTTTGGACAGGTAAATAGTAACTGTAACGGATTATATTTAGAAAGTAACCTACCAAACCCTGCCTGCCATGTAGCCATACACACTCCTCAAAAGCAAGCCACTAAATAGCTAGCTAGCTATCTAACTATTGGAGAAATATCTCTGACGTTCAGTCTCTAGTATTCAGCTTCCTATCTGAAGAGGATGTACAGTATGGTTGCCTACCATGCAGCTGTGTAACGACACTGTCTAGAGAGACTTATGGAGTGTCTGGATGGTGTGGTGTGGTGTGTTCCCTCTCCCAGAACAGAACAGCCCAGTGCAGTATACTCTCTGTCTATCTATCTATCTGTCTGTCTGCCTGTCTCTCTGTAGTGAGGGTCAGGTGGACCATGCACAGACAGCAGCAGTAATGCAGTGGCAGACTGTGAGGCCTCATCCATCACCCAGTGACTGGAGCCTGGTTTCTGTGGCCCCTGGTCTGCTGCCTGTCTTTAGAGAGGGATGGGCTGGCCCATCGGCTGGCCCATCGGCAGGCCAAGCATTGGGAGGCTGTGTCAGGCTCCACCTCACTCCCCTGGTCCTACCCTTCCTGCCTAGGCCTGGGAGAAAGGACTGCCCGGGCCAGGAAGCCCAGGTTGGGAACTGTGTTGTGGCTCTTTTAGGAAAGCTTCACTAGCTGACAGAGGGAGGTTAAAGCCGTGAAGGCCAAGCACATTTTTGTCACCACAGCTTTTTCTGTGAAATCTATATTTTCCTCTTTCATTATGACAAGCATGTTTGATATTGCTCGTGGATATTTTTAGAGACGTTTCAGAAGCTTTCATCAATTTTGGCCTGACTAAGATTGAACCTGTCACATTAAAGGAAGCAATGAATGCAGTGTGGGAGCCGCCTCTTTATTTTCCTTCCATCCATAAAATAGCTGGATTTCATAGGGCAGGTTTAGGGGTTCAAGACATGGATCTGTTAATAAGAGGATGGGGTAGTTTCCCTATAATTATATTAATCACATTTGGAGAATAATCACGAGGGCCAGCTGGAGTGAAGGAGCTGACACTGCATTTCACCACCACACTTTGTCAACTCACACATATTATGTTACTATGCAAATTATACAGATGTTTCTCTTGCTGTAATAACACAAAGCAAAGTTATTTGGTGTCAAGACAGTGATATCAATATCTTTATTGTGTGTCTATATACAGTCACAGTATGTTTTTATTATACATTGATTGGATCAAGCCATAAAAATATAATTTGCTGAGAGGGTCAACCATGATGATAGAGGGTGGAGGAACTCATTTCCTCTAACTACCCCAAATAAAGTAGAGGCACCAAGAGTCACTGTCTGCGTCCAAAATGGCACCCTGTTTCCTATAGAATCCTATAAGCCCTGCTCAAAAGTAGTGCACTATATAGGGGATAGGGTGCCATTTGAGCCACTGGCTGTGAGGTTATCTGACATTACTACGCCCTGACCTTCACATTCAGTCCTAACACTGTCGCAGGCCAATATCCTGTAAACCATATTTTCCTGCTGAATCACCACTGATCAATTATTTTAATATTTCTGTGGCCATTTTATCGATTACCTCATTTATGCAGAGTGCAGCATATCTTATTAAATAACGTAAGTTCAGTGCATCTGATTATCTTGTTTTAGTGTCATGGGACATTTTGTTTTCATAAAACCTTTAACCTTCTTGATATATCTGTTTATATGTGATTCATTATCATTTTCTATTCTTATGTTTCATACAACAACTGCAGGCCACTGGGTATGGAATTCACTCACCTTGCGTGTCCATACTGTGTTCACATCCAGAGCTGTTGCCATGGTTAATAATTAGCCATAGTGAGTGCTCGCTGAAACATTGAACAATGGTGAAGCATCTCATGTAATTCCTCACAGAGGACTGTGTGTCCTTGAGGGAAGTGTCATTCATAGTGGAGGACTCTCACCTTGTCTGCTAGTCGGCTTTTACCTGAAAGGCTAATAGACAGCCCGATTGCGTTTGTTATCGGCTATAGCATGGTGAGATATGCAGTGTAAACGTGTACGTTTGACACAATATGATGATCCACGTTAATCAGGAGGACATATTACTCCAAATGAGTCATGCGAAGAGAACCTCAGAATCCCATTGTACTGGGAGCTGCAGCACACATGCCCTGATATTATATCTGCCAATGGAAAGAGGATGTATTGTCAAGGCCAGACACAAAGAGAATAAAGGAAATCCTGTGTGAATGTGAGAGAGGAGAGGCAGAGAGACAGATATGGCCTAGTCATCCAGCAACAGCCAGTACCACAAATGAATTCCAATGAGAGAGTAGATATTAATACGTCTAGTAGGACAGGCCCTATAGGTACAATTAGCTCTAGATAATGGCCCTCTCCACCCTCTTTTCTACTAGAGCTCTAAAATATTGATTTTAATTTCCCCCTGTATATCCACTTAAACTCTGGACTGTCATTCTAAGAATCTATCTCATTGTTATGTTTTACAGTGTTGGCCAAGGGGCTTATTCTGTCTCTGTCCTGTTTTAGGGAGCAGAGACGACACATCACTTTGAGGAGCCCCACTCTTCTCTTTTTTTATAAGAATGAGGAAGAGATAACTAGGAGAAGAAATACAGTGAGATATAAAAATGGGAAATGGTTCCTAGAGCATTTAAGGTATAGCTGCCGTGCCGTGGCTCATCGTAGAGAGAGAGAGAGAGAGAGACACCGAGAGCAAGAGAGCTGGTGTGAGGTGAGGAATAAGCTTCGCCTGGTGTGTCGGTGGGACCTTTGGGTACGTCCGGGGAGAGGGCAGGCGGCGATGCGGCTCCTCAGGTCACTGTTGTGTCAGCGCCGCGGCGAGGCTCGTCTGATGTTGATGATGTCAGACAGGACACTTACGCTGGGCTAGAGCTCTCCCGGGAGGTGTTGGCTATGTGCATTATTTAGCTTATTGTCTCAGCCATTTATCAGGATAATGAGTCTGCAACCATATAATACTGTACTGTACAGAAGCACCAGCTACTGGATGATGAGGGAAAGCCAATAAAGAGATGTTCAAAAAAACTGCATCATATTGATATTGGAGGATGGTCTAGGATGGATAGTTGTGCTGCTCAGAATATCACTGACTGCATAGTATTTTGTAGCTTTGCTTGGAGAGGTTTGGAGCGAAGCCATATGCATCAGAATAGTGCAGAGAAAAATCTAATATAAGGACCAAAGTTGCTGGGCTGGCTGCACTTGTTTTTTCAGTTTTTTTTTTATACCTTAATAACGATTTTCATGACAAGGAACTCGTAATATCAGTGTGCAGTGGGAGTGTGGGGACTGAATCACTGATCAATGACAGCTAATGAACACGGCAGGAGTTCTGCTCTGTTTGCCTCTCGACAGAGAGCCCCGCTCCTCTGAGAGATATTTTTCTTCTATTTTGCACCAAAAAAAATACAGGAGGCTTCATTGAAACCAACTGCCTCTGGGCTCAATTAACTAGCATAGATTACTCATAATCCAGATGAGAGCCTTGTTATGTAATACACAGCATGGAGACCACCCACCGTCCCTCCACCCTCCCTACAACCCACTGCCTTGGGGCCCCGTGACAGTGCAGTGCGGTGGGCTACGGTATGCATGCAGAGGTACATATATACATTACATATGGAGTGTCTCAGGTGATCTATGGATCCTGAAGACTGTTTATCACTCCATCATGGTGACATGGTACTGAGTCGTGTGCAGTCAACACAACACAGAGCTCTGGTGTCACCTGGCTGTCAGCAACACTTAATATACCTGGCTCAGGGTCTTTGGTCGCTGCTGTCCTGATGCCCCTGGCATGACTGTCCAATCCCCCTGCATTACATGGATGGAGAGACACTCCTCCAGAGCATTCATCATGTCCTCCATCACCCCCACCGGGGCAGAGGCCCGGGAGCCTGGTGCCTGCACTGTTGTCTCTTCTCTCATTGGCCACATGAGTTGTCCAACTAGGGTTGGGACTTTTATAGAGGCCTCCACTGGCATACAGTACACAGTAGCACACATCTTCAGACTTGTTTACACCTTTTACAAATGTCATTTCAAATATGAGCCGGTATAATTGTGTTGAAACAATGTTCTTTTAAATTGGCTAAATGAATTACATACTGCTAAACTATTGTCAGAAGAAGGAAAGGTGTGTGTTGAGAACATCAAGAGAATTACAGAAGGCAGAAATGTAAATACAGAGTAGTTAACATACCCAAATGGGAATAGGCACAAATATGCTGGATTTGCAGACGTTAAGGTTGCGTTTACACAAAATACTACACAGTCAGCCCAATCACATCAGATCTTTTCACATCAGATCTTTTTCAGAGCTGATCTGATTGGTCAAAATACCAATTAGTGAAAAAAGATCAGAATGGGGTTGCCTGTGTAAATGCAGCCTAAGAGTCAGTGTTATAAATCTCAGGGAGAAAATACATGGCTCCAAATGGAAGGCATCTGGGCTGAAAGATGTGTATCACTGTGTTGACAAACTGGGCTTCGTGCCTCAATGCTGTAGAACAATATTTCATAATGAGAAATTATTCTAGAACTGAGGACTAACGATTTACAAGAAATCAAGGGCATAACATTTTTTGCCATTTAAAGCCCTCAGAATTCCAGTTCTAGAAGGTTTCAAAAGGATCACCTTCCTCAACCTAGACACTGTGACTGTTTAAATAAATGAGCTCTCATGAATTCTGTCACTCAGCCACAGTGATGACAGTGCAATTAATGATTATTCGACCCGACACAGGCTTAAAACAACTTCCTGTCATGGAAATCATAATACAATCTCTGTCTTTCCGTTGGCGGAAATATCTGGAATGACCTGTGTTAATTAAAGATAAAATCCTAGGTGAGGGCGATAGACGTGTCTGTCAGAGAGTGTGCTGCTGTCTCTGTCTGTATCTGTGCAGTGATGTGGATGACATATTAGATGAGAGGGAGCAGAGTGACCAGACAGCAGCAGCCCAGCAGCTGCAGAACAGTATAGTAGCCTCAAAAATTCACTAACATTGATTTGCCACCAAGTACTAGCTGCACTGGATCCAAGGCTCACTATATACTACATTTTTAACGAAGGAACATGTTTTGAAAACCTTGTAATTACACTACAGCAATGAGAGCAGACCATTCAATTACATGGATGGAGAGAAAATGTGGAACATAAAATGGGGTCACATTTAATTGTAGAGCTCCTAGTTAGTCACCAGAACACCGACAGGTCCACTCAGCAGCCATCAGTCCACTGAATGGGAATGGGATGATGACATGAAAGTGACCTCATTACTCCACTACAGACCAAATCAATAAATAATAACAGCCCATGGTCCCGTCTGACGTCATCACAGACGCACAGCTTGATATTCATCATACAGATGATGATTATAACACTGTGGAAGAAGGGGATGAATGGTTTGCATGCTGCTTTGCCAGGCGGCCAAGTTTCCCAGTGTAAACACAGAGCGATCTGCAACTCTTTTCTCCCTCTCCTCTCTCTCCTTCTGACTCTGAATCACTCCGCCTTTGGGGCTTACCACAGGAGTCTCTTCAAACAAGGCTTTGTACTGGAGTGGAGAATCAAGATTAATGCACTTCCACAGCTCTGTGCTGCTCTAGGGGAAAGAAGCCTGATAATTAACACCAGGGGGGCTTGGAGGAAATTGGAGGGGGGAAATCACACCACAAAATAAAAATATGGGGAAAGGTACATATGACATTTATTTGGCATGTGTGTGATGAATGACGCTGCATTGAGGTGACAGTCACTGAATCTGTGACTGACGTCTCAGAGGGTAAGACGGAATGGTTTTCTCCGAGTATTATTTATCATTGTCATGTCTGTAATAATTCATCATGGTGTGCTTGCCACCAGCAATGTTACAATGCATATACCACATGCATTTATACAAATTAGACAAATTATACAAATGAAGTGTTCAATAAATGAAGTAGATAAGACCTAGGTAGAGCATCTTTATAAGGACTCTGTGTATTTCATAATGCCTTATGGGAAACCTGTCTTACCTTGTCAGTTTTAAGTTCTCTCCAAAGCTGCATATTGACTTCTGGAAACGTCTGTGTTGATGTCAGCATCCCCCACATGGAGTTGTTCTCTGATAATGACTCAGATTGTTGTCATTTACGTCAATGTCTGAAAACAGTGTGCCCGTGGCTCCCTGTACAGGGTTCTCCAAATATATAAATAAGTGGTGGAAGGTTACCAAGGAAGAGAATGAAATATGGCACTTCCATTTCAATGCAAATGAGGGCTGAAATGAGTGCCGTGTGGATTTACAGTGGTTCATTAGAATGAACCCGACACTCTGCTGCTTTCAAGAAACAGTCTCCTATAGCCTGAGTAAATTAGTGTGCAATCCCCTGCACTGGCTGTAAATGAAACTGTCCGTCAGCATGCAGCGTCTCAACCTGCTAAGAAGAAGTGGGATGGGATGGTTCTGTCCTCCTGATGTCTGTCTGCTGGAGCTCTTGGATAGAGAGAAAGTTTGGATCGTCTGTGTTAAATTCCTAGTCTATTCAGTCAGGAGTCTGACTGACGTGACGTGAAGACGTGAAGGTATGAGGGTTTTTTAGTGTATGTGTGTGTCGCATATACAGTTGAAGTCGGAAGTTTACATACACTTAGGTTGGAGTCATTAAAACTAATTTCTTGTTAATTAACAAACTATAGTTTTAGCAAGTCGGTTAGGACATCTACTTTGTGCATGACACAAGTCATTTTTCCAACAATTGTTTACAGACAGATTACTTCACTTAAAATTCACTGTATCACAATTCCAGTGGGTCAGATGTTTACATACACTAAGTTGACTGTGCCTTTAAACAGCTTGGAAAATTCCAGAAAATTATGTCATGGCTTTCGAAGCTTCTGATAGGCTAATTGACGTCATTTGAGTCAATTGGAGGTGTACATGTGGATGTATTTCAAGGCCTACCTTCAAACTCAGTGCCTCTTTGCTTGACATCATGGGAAAATCAAAAGAAATCAGCCAAGACCTCAGAAAACATTTTTTAGACCCTCACAAGTCTGGTTCATCCTTGGGAGCAATTTCCAAACACCTGAAAGGTACCACTTTCATCTGTACAAACAATAGTACGCAAGTATAAACACCATGGGACCACGCAACTGTCATTCAGCTCAGGGAGGAGACGCGCTCTGTCTCCTAGAGATGAACGTACTTTGGTGTGAAAAGTGCAAATCAATCCCAGAACAACAGCAAAGGACCTTGTGAAGATGCTGGAGGAAACAGGTACAAAAGTATCTATATCCACAGTAAAACGAGTCCTATATCGACACAACCTGAAATGGCGCTCAGCAAGAAAGAAGCCACTGCTCCAAAACCACCATAAAAGAGCCAGACTACGGTTTGCAACTGCACATGGGGACAAAGATCATACTTTTTGGAGAAATGTCCTCTGGTCTGATGAAACAAAAATAGAACTGTTTGGCAATAATGACCATTGTTATGTTTGGAGGAAAAAGGGGAAGGCTTGCAAGCCGAAGAACACCATCTCAACCGTGAAGCACGGGGGTGGCAGCATCATGTTGTGGGGGTGCTTTTCTGTAGGAGAGACTAGTGCCCTTCACAAAATAGATGGCATCGTGAGGGAGGACAATTGTGTGGATATATTGAAGCGACATCTCAAGACATCAGTCAGGAAATTAAAGCTTGGTCGCAAATGGGTCTTCCAAATGGACAATGACCCCAAGCACACTTCCAAAGGTGTGGCAAAATGGCTTAAGGACAACAAAGTCAAGGTATTGGAGTGGCAATCACAAAGCCCTGACCTCAATCCTATAGAAAGTTTGTGGGCAGAACTGAAAAAGCTTGTGCGAGCAAGGAGGCATAGAAACCTGACTCAGTTACATCAGCTCTGTCAGGAGGAATGGGCCACAATTCACCCAACTTATTGTGGGAAGCTTGTGGAAGACTACTCGAAACATTTGACCCAAGTTAAACAATTTAAAGACAATGCTACCAAATACTAATTGAGTGTTTGTAACCTTCTGACCCAGTGGGAATGTGATGAAAGAAATAAAAGCTGAAATAAATCATTCTCTCTACTATTATTCTGACATTTCACATTCTTAAAATAAAGTGGTGATCCTAACTGACCTAAGATGGGGAATTGTTACTAGGATAAAATGTCAAGAATTGTGAAAAACTGAGTTTAAATGTATTTGGCTAAAGTGTATGTAAACTTCCAACTTCAACTGTATCTCACGTACCACAGATCCAATAAGGGAACAAGATGTAATGATTAAGAAGTGATAGAGAGGTTTCCAAACAGTGGCAGCAGCCAAAGTGACCAAGACAGTATTCACCACACGCTTGAGAATATTGCATCTGCTGATGGTCTGCAATCTCAGTCCTTCGAGTCAGATCAGAATCAAACGGAGCTTTATAAGCATGACAGGTTTGGACAGGAAGTAGAGATGAAGCCTTTCTGGAACACAGAGCATGTAGGCTACTGCAAAATGTCATAATGCATAAAGTATTCCTCTACCTCAAACTTTGTGTTTTAATATATTTCCTTTCACGTGCATCTTTAAATTATTATTTTACTGAAAAATTAAAATATTATATTTCTTGTATATTTTCTTTTCAATTGGAAGTCCAGAGCAGTAGGTTTCAGGTAGCTATGGGTGATGCACTGTAATTACATATCTAACCTGAACCTCTACGGTTATACCCCGCTACATATTGCTTTTTAAAATCTTAAACTAGGAGAGCTTCATGTGTGACATTAAACCCTGTGTGTCTGAGTTAATTTTCCAACCAGTTTAATGATTTCAGGGAGAGCAGTTTCATTTGCTGTGGTAGCATTAGCGGTTGTGTGGAGGGTTCTATTGGGACTGGAGTGGGCAGACTTCCTTAAAAGTTTAGAAGAGTTAGCTGTCATATGGAAAACAGGTCAACTGAATAAAGACTGAGATGTTGCAGTCTAATCAAAAGGAACAAACCGTAATATTGTCCTGTTGGAATAAGAAAGTGTCTCTGTAATGTTTTTTCTCCATAGCACAATTCCCCATAAGGTTTTGGTCTGACATCCTCCCTCTCTCTAACACAATCCTTTTTTTCATTTCAGAAGTGAGGAGGCAGACGGTGAGACAGCGATGAGTCTGGTATTTAATCCCACTACACCTATCCATCGACGGAGAGACTGGTTCCACTGTCTCTTACCCACACAGTGTCCAGGCCTTACTGAGCTGATGATGAGTCCATCATACCCATCCCTACAGGACCACTTCCTCCTGGGTTTCAAAAAGACATAAACCCATCATATCCTATTACAGCACTATGCATTTCCCTTCCCCTGCTACTCTTTCAGTTAACGAAGACTGCTGCAGTATATGAATGCTGATGTGGAGTCGTATTAATTTCTATGCAATATGCTAGAGAGAAACTCCACTTGAACGCCATTGGATGTGACAGGCTCCCTATGTATCGAGGTAGGAAGTTTGAGAGACCCAGGATCTCATTTCTAATAGGAAGTGAGCAGCTTAAGAGATGACCCAGCTGAGGCTGCCATCGGTGTCTCCGTAGCTGTCTGCCTGCCAGAGATGGAGTGTAGCTGTGTAGTTCTCCATTTACTCCTTGACTCACTAATTAATGGTTGCCCGTGGAGTAACTTGTACCTGTCAGTGTCTACCGCTCTCGTATATTCAATAACTTGGAGGAATTGAAATTGAATGCCAGCTAAGCTCGAACAAACTGCAAATGGTGCATGGGATACACCCTGGTTCTCTCACTGACCTGACAGCAGCCTTATATGTAAGGTTTTTAATGAACATGGACTCTTCTCAGCTACTCTTAACTGCCAAGGTGGAATGTTTTATGAATTCAAGATGGAGGCTGGAAGGGTGGGTGGGTGATGGTATAGGTTCTGTTACAGTATGCAGGTACTCGAGTCCTTGTGCCAAGTCCTTGTGCCAAATGTCCATGTGTGTATCAATGCCAAAGCTGTCCATAAAATAACCCAGTGCCGATTCGCATTAAAGAGACATGGTGAAAATGTTCCCGAGCGGTCACTGGTAATTATTGTGTCCATTCCCAGGGTCACTGCATGTGTGTTCATGGAGAACAAGGTCCACTCTATTACACATATCTCCTTACCCATGGGATTAGCCACACCGCTCACAATTCATACCTCCACTGTTCCATTAGAGCTGATTTATCTCTGACTACACTCCTCTACATAATGAGGAAAACAAGAATAATGGTGAAAAGTAATACAAATCTTTCATTTACATGCAGATCTAGCCAGACGTGTTAAATTTCCAGTTATGCTCTCATGTTCTTAGGGATTTGCAGATGCTTATTCATCCCAAACATCTTAGTTGTTTTGAATAATGAATTTCCTCCAGGAGTATTTGTTACTGTCGTGTGTGAAATAAGTGGCTGCGGTTGGGTTGGTGTAAAAGACAGGCTGGCTTTCTCTGAGAAGCCACCCCACCCCACCTCAACCCACACCCCAAGCCCATCACTATTCCCTCTAAGCTGGATGAAGCTGTTGATCAAACCCAAGGCTGTGCTTCCAAATCCACATCTCTCTCTCGTTCTCTGTACAGTAGCCCTTGACCTTGCCATGTGTCCTCATGGCCCAGACACCCGCTTGAAATTAAATTACAGATTAGTGGCTTCGGCCCCTAGGAAGGGTTTATTTGGTTGCCCCCTCTCCGTGTCACTCTCATTCTGGGAGTGACACGCAGGGAGGAAATGTCATGGGATTTAAGAAAGAAAATGCCAGCCTTGAAACAGTTTCTACTTCAAAGTCTATACTATGTTGCCTGGCCTCCCTAAATTCAGGATGTCTGCAAGGAGTTCTAAATCTTACAGGTGAGGAATAGGGGGCAGATGGCATGTGGGGATTACTGTGCAAGAATGAGTAACGAACAGGGGAAACTGAAACCAAACTCGTAAATTTTTTAAAGTATGTCATACAAACGTCTTCAGACTTCAATGTCTCTGTAAGTTTTCTCCCATCAATTCCATCAAGCTGAGATGGAGCATGAACTCTTCACCAGACTCAATGACTGGTCCTGTCACTGACTGCTTCTTAAGACACTGTTGCTGCACCTTCAGATTGAAATCATCATTCTAGCGAGACAAGTGGACCAAACACTGAGCCCTCATTCATTTGGAAGACTGTCACGCATAGCACAATGCTGTAATTTCAAATCACTTTCACTTCCACTCTGTAGATTTTGTGATTTTTGGCAATCAGAATGGCTTGTTAGCCCTATAAACGATCCACTTCCCTTCATATTGATGCAGATTCCCAGTCCTCAAGTATATAACTCATCATGTCAGATTAGGGCCTCTTTTCATTGGGAAGTAGGTTTCTTTGAATGTGCCAACAGAGAAGCTACCCCACAGGGCAAAAACTGGTTGAACCAATGCTGTTTCAAGAAAAATAATCAAAGTGATGACATTGTATCAACGTGGACAACTAATTCGATTAGCAAAAATCACAATGTCATTATATTTCTGTTAAAAATTGGGTTATGGGAGCAAAATCCAATTTTTAACAGAAATAGAATGACATTGTGATTTTTTTGTTGTTGATTTCACATTGAATTCACATTAGTTAAACAACTCAACCAAATGTAAATCAATGCTAGACGTTGAACTGATTGATGTCTGTGCCCAGAGGGTCCTGTACTGTAGAGAAACTTTCAAATCAAGATTACTCTCTGTAAAAAATATTTGCGTCAAATGCTATTCTAGAGTCCGGAGTCTGTAGCCAGATTGTTTGTTCTATTGTGTTGTTTGGAATAAGTGGAAAGTTAACCTGAATATCACAGTTTGTTGAGCAATGGAGAAAAACTCACAGCAGACATTTGAAACGGTATAGTTCTCTTCTCGCCAGGGGGGTTGAGATGTGTATTTAGTATGGAGAAAGAAAGCAATCAATAAAACAGCCGTTGGTAACCAAGGGACGAGAGAAGTGTCTTTGAAACTTTAGCACATGGTGCTTAAAAAGTGCAATATACTCAATAATAGATGAAGAACTACTGGTAGCAGCCATGCTCCAGGGTGTTATACCCACCGCTAGACAGAGAAAAACACACGATTCAACTATTTGTGAAGATTCAATTCCAAAAGCCAATGTTGACTATCCAGTCATAGTTTAATACTGTGTTTTTGGACAGACTTAATAGTTATGATTTAATTTGATAGTTTTGATTATCTGGGTAATTATTTATGACAGAGAGGTACATTTATTAAAAAGTGTAATAGGACTTGAAAAGGAGAAACATTACACATCAACGTCCCTTGGACCTCTGCATCTTTTAGGAAATAAGTTAGCATGGAGAAAACTGTCAGGATTGTCAAGACATTGACAGCTCTGAGGAACAGATGGGCAAAAATACCAAATCGAAGACGCTGCTCATCAATCAAAACATGAAAACAAGGTTTGAAAGCATGTTTATGTTGCAACGCTTCCCCCTGAATTGTACTGTCACAGTAGATCAATGTTGTTGTCATTTGAAAGGTGATCAGGTCACACAAGGGATAGATTGGTACTCCACAGTTTACCGAACGCTCACATTGAAGAGAGGCTGTTATTGTTTTCATTTTCAAAAGGGAAAGTTTGTTCTTTCTTAGTGTTTTACCTCCGGACCAGGATATCTTGAAGGACAAAACCGTTTCAATAGAGGCTCAGATAAAAATTCCTCAAGAGTATGTAATCATGCTGGGAAAGAAAACAAGTTTGAAAGCACCTGTGAATCGCTAACACTACTCTGTTCCCCTCTGAATGGTAAGCAGGCTTACTGGACGTGTGCTGTTGACACTAGGCTTTACAGAAGACAGATGACAGAGACTCATTTTTAGAGGACAGGGATGGAAGGATGAAGCACCACAGAGATGAAAATTGTTAAATGCAGCAAAACTGCCATTATTTAATTTTATTTTGGTATTTTGATCTGAGAGTATTGTGAAATGAGGCATTTGTTCTCTGACAAAGACGTGGAATCGTAATAATGTCCCGATTTGTTGTGGCATTCATGTTCCAAAGGCGTTGTCTCTGTAAAGACAGCCATTCTAAGAGGGAAATAAGTGACAGATTTCAGCTGTCAGGGGTTTTACATGCTCAGCAAAAACTATGCCAATGAACACGTTATACTGTTTCCAGTTGGCCACTAAATATCGGTTCATATGAAATGTGTCTCACTTGTTCTGAATCTGTACTCATACATACGTGTTTTTTTCTACATTTAAAAACCCTCATATATATTTGAACTTCAAACAATTGCATCAGCTAATTTGTAAAATAGGCCCATGTTCCATTGAGCATGTTTGGCTTCTAATGAAATAAGAGCTTGTTCATGTATCAACATAAATGTTTGTAGCTATGTTACATTAGGGACACGACCAGGGGCGCAAGGTCATATTTATAAAGGCCGACATACGGCAACTTTGACTCCTTATCAATGCACATTGCGTGTCATGGATAAAGTAAGCATAGGGAATGCAGAGTTGTCACTCATAGGATGATTTGCTTGTCTTTATATCCCTTTGATGTATCTTGTTTTAATTTTTATAAATGCATCAAAGCTTTTCCTAGATGTTTTACTGTTAATGTCATATCATAATTGAGTATTACTGTCACTCGTCTCTAGCTACCAAGCAGTACACCCATGGGATATCCTTTTAAGTGTATGCTTTTATGTCATGTGTTTTTACTGTCCCTCTCAATCCCAGTAAATGTAAAGATCAAAAGCTTTTGTTTTATTTGATGCCTTTGTTTTCTTGTCACTATGTCCAACAACAACTTCATCAGTTTCACAATGCCAGAACCATACCAGACATTCTGTGACTGTTTCTAAGTCTTTATGTAAGATATTAAAGGATGGTTGATCCTGATAAAACTGGGTTATTCACACCACACAGAGATAGAGAAGCAGTAAGTATTGAAGGCCCTAAGTAGACCACTGAACACCTCCCATCCCTAGGGTGCAGCAGCAACCAGGGCAGGTGCTGAGAGAGCCAGGACGTGATGATTGTTAATGTGTTGGGGATTGGCAAATCCCTGAAACCCAGACCCTAGGCAACAGAAATAACTAGGGTCTGGGATTAATGACAGACTCTTGGTTAATTTTGAAAAAATTGTTCCGGGGAATGTCCTCTTCAGACAGACAACTCCCCCAACAAATCACGAGGCAGACATGCCAGAACATCGCAATTCGCAACCAAAGTTCGCAGGCCAGTTCTTTGCAGTTGTTTTAGTGAAGGTAGATGATGCAAATTAGCCATTTGCAGAATGCACTCATTAAAAAGAACCTCTGTGATCTCCATCTTGCTAGCTGCTATTTTGTGTCCAGGGGATGTGAGCAACAAGCGGATAAATCAGTGACGTAGGCAGTGGCATGTAAACCAGAAAATTGGTACATTGGCACATCTGTCTAGAGAGAGACTAGGGAATTGCAGGTGATGGCAGAGGGAGAGGTGGATTGAGGAGCCTTCTGGCCTAGCAGGGTCTTCCCTTACTTGTTTAAGTGTATCTTTTGTATTTGGAAAGTTATTTTTGGATGATAATTAGGTTAAGTTGAGTGTTCAAGGTTTCCCAAAACGTATCACAATCAAGGATAAATTGTTTATAGATTTTTCACACTTGAATAATTCCGTCAGGTATTCAAAAAGGACGTAGAATGACTCCAATGTTGTAGCGTTTGGAGTCATGATAAGGACTAGGCCCGTGCATACAGTACAACACCCTAATCCCTTCTGCTTACTTCCATGATAAATAGTCATTCAGACAGGTTATGGAACAGCTAGACAGGCCTAAAACCCACGTAGACTTATTTGTAGGCTGGCGAGTTGTTTTCCTAACACAATGTATGGCCAGGACATTTTGATCAATTGCAACGACTACTTTTCTCCATAGCTCCAGAAATGCTCCGCTGGTTTTAGATCAGGATGTATTGCATTATTCTCAGTGTTGCTGTGACTCCACTGAAGATATTAGTAACACAAATAAATTGGTCATCTTCAGCTGAGTACTCCCTACTCAGACAGGAGCCATCTGTTCACCCAGCACCTCTAAACTGGTTCAACTACGGTAGCCACCAGTAAACTTCAACTCACTGGTCCTCCCTATTTGAACAATGAACAATCATATTGTTCCTATTTCCACTTGCTTTTAGTGTGTAAATGTTATGTTTTGTTATTGTTGTGTAGTTGAATCTGAATTTGTAATTAATAGTAATTAGTATCAACTATTTTACCTTCATCACGATCACATCAAACCAGGCAAGATAAAGGATTCCAAGCCTTTTCCCCAAACAGCGTTTCTGCATTTTCGTTGAAGTGAATCTCAAGACCAATATTGGTGTGGGAGAAAATGAGAAAGAAAAGTAACAACTGCAGCACAGCAGGCCTTATTTTAGAAAGTGAAGCGTGTGCTATCGCCAGGCTCATTCAGTAGTGCTGGGCTAGTCTGGCCCTAATTAAAGTGTTCCGCTCTACAGTGCCAGCTAGCTAGCTAGCTCAACACTGGTCCTGAGCATGCAGAAGCTGTCTCCTTCTTTCCCTCCATCACATCTACTGTAATTACTTTTGTTTCCAGTGGAGGAAACGGCAGCAGTCTGATTAGAAGTTATTGAGGAGATATCTCATAGCTAATTCAGCGATGGTGCTCCCTCGCCCTTTCTTCTGGATGCAGATGAATTATTTCCTGTATGAAATGTTTGTTGGGACAGCATAGAGACGCTTGTGGAAAATGACACTGACAAATTGCCACAGGGCTGTCAAACTTCAAAACCATTTGCCTCTAGTGCCATCCCACATCTTGCCCATTTGTTTTCAGTGTTGTTGTTTTTTCCAAGAGCGATGATAGCTTTTCTATCTTGCACTGAGGTGGAAAAGGAAAGTTCTCAGAAAATGCTAAATAGCTATTTATATATATTTTGTTACGCTACAGCCTTATTCTAAAATGGATTAAATAAAACATTTTCCTCACCAATCTACACACAATACCCCATAATGACAAAGCGAAAACAGTTTTTTATTTTTTATTTTTTATTTTTCAAATTCATAAAAAAACAAAAACAGAAATACCTTATTTACATAAGAAATCAGACCCTTTGCTATTGAGCTCAGGTGCATGCTGTTTCATTTGATCATCCTTGAGATGTTTTTCAAACTTGATTGGAGTCCACCTGTGGTAATTTCATTTGATTGGACATGATTTGGAAATGCACACACCTGTCTATATAAGGTTCCACAGTTGACAGTGCATATCAGAGCAAAAACCGAGCCATGAGGTTGAAGGAATTGTCCGTAGAGTTCCGAGACAGGTTTATGTCGAGGCACAGATCTGGGGAAGGGTACCAAAACATTTCTGCAGCATTGACGGTCCTCAAGAAAACAGTGGCCTCCATCATTCTTAAATGAAAGAAGTTTGAAACCAACAAGACTCTTCCTAGAGCTGGCCGCCAGGCCAAACTGAGTAATCGGGGGAGAAGGGCCTTGGTCAGGGACGTGACCAAGAAACAGATGGTCACTATGAGAGTGCTCCAGAGTTCCAATGTGGAGATGGGAGAACCTTCCAGAAGGACAACCATCTCTGCAGCACTCCACCAATCAGGCCTTTTAAGGTAGAGTGACCCGACGGAAGCCATTCCTGAGTAAAAGGCACATGACAGTCTGCTTGGAGTTTGCCAAAAGGCACTTAAAGACTCTCAGACCATGAAAAACAAGATTCTCTGGTCTGGTGAAACAAAGAATGAACTCTTAGGGCTCCCGAGTGGCACAGCGGTCTAAGGAACTGCATCTCAGTGCAAGAGGCGTCACTACAGTCCCTGGTTCAAATTCAGACTGTATCACATTCGGTCGTGATTGGGAGTCCCATAGGGCGGCGCACAATTGGCCCAGCATCATCCGGGCTTGGTGGGGGTAGTTTGCATTGTAAATTACAATTTGTTCTTAACTGACTTGCCTAGTTAAATAAAATAAATTAATGTCAAGCGTCACGTCTGGAGGAAACCTGGCACCCTCTTCAGTGAAGCATGGTAATGGCAGCATCATGCTGTGGGGATGTTTTTCAGCAGCAAGCACTGGGAGACTAGTCAAGGGAAATATGAACGGAGCAAAGTACAAAGAGATCCTTGATGAAAACCTGCTCCAGAGCACTCAGGACCTCAGACTGGGGCAAAGGTTCACCTTCCAACAGGACAACAACCCTAAGCACACATCCAAGACAATGTAGGAGTGGCTTCGGGACAAGTCTCTGAATGTCCTTGAGTGGCCCAGCCAGAGCCTGCACATGAACCCGATCGAACATCTCTGGAGAGACCTGAAAATAGCTGTGCAGCAACGCTCTCCATCCAACCTGACAGAGCTTGAGAGGATCTGCAGAGAAAAATGGGAGGAACTCCCCAAATACAGGTGTGCCAAACTTGCAGCGTCATACCCAAGAAGACTCGAGGCTGTAATCACTGCCAAAAGTGCTTCAACAAAGTACTGAGGAAAGCATCTGAATACTTATGTAAATGTAATATTTCCGTTTTTTTGTTTTAATACATTTGCAAAAAATTCTAAAAACCTATTTTTGCTTTGTCATTTTGGGGTATTGTGTGTAGATTGATGAAGGGGGAAAAAACTATGTTATACATTTTAGAATAAGGCTGTAACGTAACAAAATATGGAAAAAGTCAAGGGGGCTGAATACTTTCCGAATGCACTGCATATATATAATTGAAAGGGGAAATGTAGACTGTTCATATTTTATAGTTAATCTACCTTTTTTTGTATACTTCTCTGCCATACAGAGGGGATATTTCCCCACAGGATACAGAGCAAACCCCTACTGATATGCTGTAAAGGTCAAGCCTGCCCTGTGTGACTTCATTGTTTTCATATATGATACATCACCTACTGTACAGTGAGCTCTCTGCTCCGTGGTATTAAAGTTAATGTGGCTTCGTAGTTCAATATCCCACTTGGATGTAGTTCTTGGTCATATCTGAACCGGGCCATGATTAATGGTTCATTGTTTTATCATGCTTCACCAACCGTCTAATAATTGGAATAGAACTATCTTGAATGCTGCTGAAATAGGGGGTCTCTGAGTCGACCCAAGGTTATCTTTTGTCTGCAAAAAAATTACCTCATGAAGATTGGGGGTTAATTTGTTTTCTGACATGGGAATTGTCTGCCAAATATGCATATATCAATCTAAATGTCTCCATCCTCCGGAGGTTGTGTATTTGTCATCGCCACCTTTCAAGTCTAGTTTCCCTGGTGCCATTTCAATAAATGAATCAGATAGTTCTCCTCTAATTGTATAGTTATTATTTAACCTTAAAATAGTAGTTGTCAACATCAGGTCTTATGATTTGATAGAGGTGGTTTTAAAGGGGAACTGCTAATAAGGAGTGAAATTAAATGTTGTTGTCTATGTTGTCTGCAGCAATTAGTCAGTTCAGGTGGGTTCATTCAATGATTAGTTTATAAGATTGGCCTTTAACAGTGATTTAGATATGACGTTTTAATCAATCTGCAACAGTATGTACAGGTGACTGACTATTCAAGTGTTTGACTTGGGCAGAAGCTCACCGGAGCTGAATACCGGCACCTCAAATGTTCTACTGCTTGAGCTTCTGTTCCTTTCATAGAATATTAGCTCAAAAGTATTGTGGAGCTCCTGCACCTAAATACAGACAGTACCGGCACCCAAAATGAGTACCGGAACCCAGTGGTGATTTTAGCATGTCAATCTTGGCGGGGCAATTTTTTTCGATAGATGCTCGCCGGCAAAGCCAATTCACAACACAACACTAAACAATACATTAATTGCACTATACCGGCGACAAGTGGTGCCCAAAAACTGTTAGGACCTACATAAAACTGTCCCAACAGCAGAGCTTTCCTTCCACCACCATGGAGTGAATCTTTACTACCGCTACACCTGGCTATCAGCGCAGCCTTGTCTGGCAGAGAAACAGTTCATTCAGCCTCGTTTACTGCCTTTAAAAAAAACATAGCTGATATGGCTGACTTGCTTAAACAAACGTGGTTTTACTGACAATTGAGATGTAGACACTATGGCACAAGGGAATGATGAGCGGATAAGAGGCGTTCCTTAATTTCAATTAAGAGATTAATGAGCGAGCTACAGTAAGATGGACGTACCCAGTGTGTTCAGCACTTTTGAAATGTACAGCGACAGAATGCAGAACATGACCTGCTCTTACAGTATTCTCCCTGTACACATGTCAGAATAAATAAAGGGGGCATATAAAATCAGACAATAAAACGTCTAACAATATTAGATGATGACATTTCTCAAACACAGGTTATAGGCTACATGTGCAGCACCACCAAGTCAGAACAGTAACGTTAGGTGAAATTAAGAGGTGAAAATAGCCCAAATTATCAGGGTGAGGTACATGGGCTACTAACAGCTTACTACACAACAAACACTTACTATTACTTTCTTAGCTACAGTATACATACAGTGCCTTGCGAAAGTATTCGGCCCCCTTGAACTTTGCGACCTTTTGCCACATTTCAGGCTTCAAACATAAAGATATAAAACTTTTTTTTTTTGTGAAGAATCAACAACAAGTGGGACACAATCATGAAGTGGAACGACATTTATTGGATATTTCAAACTTTTTTAACAAATCAAAAACTGAAAAATTGGGCGTGCAAAATTATTCAGCCCCTTTACTTTCAGTGCAGCAAACTCTCTCCAGAAGTTCAGTGAGGATCTCTGAATTATCCAATGTTGACCTAAATGACTAATGATGATAAATACAATCCACCTGTGTGTAATCAAGTCTCCGTATAAATGCACCTGCACTGTGATAGTCTCAGAGGTCCGTTAAAAGCGCAGAGAGCATCATGAAGAACAAGGAACACACCAGGCAGGTCCGAGATACTGTTGTGAAGAAGTGTAAAGCCGGATTTGGATACAAAAAGATTTCCCAAGCTTTAAACATCCCAAGGAGCACTGTGCAAGCGATAATATTGAAATGGAAGGAGTATCAGACCACTGCAAATCTACCAAGACCTGGCCATCCCTCTAAACTTTCAGCTCATACAAGGAGAAGACTGATCAGAGATGCAGCTAAGAGGCCCATGATCACTCTGGATGAACTGCAGAGATCTACAGCTGAGGTGGGAGACTCTGTCCATAGGACAACAATCAGTCGTATATTGCACAAATCTGGCCTTTATGGAAGAGTGGCAAGAAGAAAGCCATTTCTTAAAGATATCCATAAAAAGTGTTGTTTAAAGTTTGCCACAAGCCACCTGGGAGACACACCAAACATGTGGAAGAAGGTGCTCTGGTCAGATGAAACCAAAATTGAACTTTTTGGCAACAATGCAAAACGTTATGTTTGGTGTAAAAGCAACACAGCTCATCACCCTGAACACACCATGCCCACTGTCAAACATGGTGGTGGCAGCATCATGATTTGGGCCTGCTTTTCTTCAGCAGGGACAGGGAAGATGGTTAAAATTGATGGGAAGATGGATGGAGCCAAATACAGGACCATTCTGGAAGAAAACCTGATGGAGTCTGCAAAAGACCTGAGACTGGGACGGAGATTTGTCTTCCAACAAGACAATGATCCAAAACATAAAGCAAAATCTACAATGGAATGGTTCAAAAATAAACATATCCAGGTGTTAGAATGGCCAAGTCAAAGTCCAGACCTGAATCCAATCGAGAATCTGTGGAAAGAACTGAAAACTGCTGTTCACAAATGCTCTCCATCCAACCTCACTGAGCTCGAACTGTTTTGCAAGGAGGAATGGGAAAAAAATTCAGTCTCTCGATGTGCAAAACTGATAGAGACATACCCCAAGCGACTTACAGCTGTAATCGCAGCAAAAGTTGGCGCTACAAAGTATTAACTTAAGGGGGCTGAATAATTTTGCACGCCCAATTTTTCAGTTTTTGATTTGTTAAAAAAGTTTAAATATCCAATAAATGTCGTTCCACTTCATGATTGTGTCCCACTTGTTGTTGATTCTTCACAAAAAAATAAAGTTTTATATCTTTATGTTTGAAGCCTGAAATGTGGCAAAAGGTCGCAAAGTTCAAGGGGGCCGAATACTTTCGCAAGGCACTGTATCTCCCTTGCATTTTACATCATTTATGCAGCAGCATTCAATACATTTCTGGACTTACCTTGGCTTGTGATGTGCTCACTTAAACATGAAGGTGGCACGGCGGTCATTTGTGGGCAAATTTTGTCATCAAAGGCATTCTCTGGTTTTATGGTGGGAACTCGGGGGGAAAAACACACTCCATTGAATAGCAGGATACTGGTTGCTTTGCAATGCTTGCAGTTAGACACTGATTCTTTCCAAACAAATCATTGCTGAACTTGTGAATCTTTATGTCCAATGGCCGATGAACACCGTTTTACCTTTAATTTCTCTTCATTATTTCTCTTCATATGACAAGGATTAAAAATGATTTGCCAGTAGATTGTCGACTTCATTCATGATGATGACTGCTAGCTAAGACTTTGAAAGTGAGACGTTGACGTGATAAGTCCAATCAAAGCTACTGTACATATAACGTGATTTGGAGTCATTTTATCTGTGGCCGATGACCTTGAGCCTTCAGGTAATATAACTCTATTGCAGGACCCAAAGGGCTGACATTTTGGATGTCTACCCTTACTAAGGACTTAAACTTGGCTATGATGTAGTGTCCCCATGACTGACATAGCACTGAGCCAGTCACAGCACAATGCTCCTATTTTTTTGCTGTCTCGCCCCACCACCACCACAGAAAGCACTGAGCTAGGCTGAATCACCTGCATTTTGGAGCTGCCTTACTCAAGAAAACAAAAAAGAGACCATGTGTGGATGCAGCTCTATTAATTATATTATTTTGTATTTTTTTTTTTACATTGTTTGCAAACTGATATGTGACACGTATTAATGCCGAAATAACATGCACAACAGGCAAGCCCCCCCAAAAAAAAAATATATATATATATATATTTTTTTGCAAGAAATGTGGGGCTCAAAACAGTTGGGGCTCTGCCATTCTGACGGGTTGCCACTGCTGGAACATATTTCAGTCCAAGCCAAGCACTGGACTATTCTAAGGAAAAAAGTTAGCTGTAAAAAAAAAATTCTACTAATATTTAACTGCCATAAACATCTGGGCTGGGGTCAATTCTAATTATTAAGTAAACTAAATATATATATATATATATAAAAAGGGATCTATTTTCAAGAACGTCAGTAAACTGAAGAGTGGAAAGTAGACGGATTACCAGGACGTGTGCTCCGGGCATGTGCTAACCAACTGGCAGGTGTCTTCACTGACATTTCCAACATGTCCCTGATTGAGTCTGTAATACCAACATGCCTCAAGCAGACCACCATAGTCCCTGTGCCCAAGAACACTTAAGGTAACTTGCCTAAATGACTACAGACCGTAGCACTCATGTGCGTAGCCATGAAGTGCTTTGAAAGGCTGGTAATGGCTCACATCAACACCATTATCCCAGAAACCCTAGACCCACTCCAATTTGCATACCGCCCAAACAGATCCACAGATTATGCAATCTCTATTGCACTCCGCACTGCCCTTTTCCACATGAACAAAATGAACCCCTATGTGAGAATGCTGTTCATTGACTACAGCTCAGCGTTCAACACCATAGTACCCTCAAAGCTCATCACCAAGCTAAGGATCCTGGGACTAAACACCTCCCTCTGCAACTGGATCCTGGACTTTCTGACAGGCCGCCCCCAGGTGGAGAGGGTAGGTAGGAACACATCTGCCACGCTGATCCTCAACACTGGAGCTCCCCAGGGGTGCGTGCTCAGTCCCCTTCTGTACTCCCTGTTCACCCACGACTGTATGGCCAGGCACGACTCCAACACCATCATTAAGTTTGCTGACGACAAAGTTTGCCTGATCACCGACAACGACGAGACAGCCTATAGGGAGGAGGTCAGAGACCTGGCCGGGTGGTGCCAGAATAACAACCTATCCCTCAACGTAACCAAGACTAAGGAGATGATTGTGGACTACAGGAAAAGGAGCACCGAGCACGTCCCCATTCTCATCGACAGGGCTGTAGTGGAGCAGGTTGAGAGCTTCAAATTCCTTGGTGTCCACATCAACAACAAACTAGATTGGTCCAAACACACCAAGACAGTCGTGAAGAGGGCACAACAAAGCATATTCCCCCTCAGGAAACTAAAAAGATTTGTCATGGGTCCTGAGATTCTCAAAAGGTTCTACAGCTGCAACATCGAGAGCATCCTGACCGGTTACATCACTGCCTGGTACGGCAATTTTTCGGCCTCCGACCACAAGGCACTTCAGAGGGTAGTGCGTACGGCCCAGTGCATCACTGGCCTGCCATTCAGGACCTCTACACCAGGCGGTGTCAGAGGAAGGCCCTAAAAATTGTCAAAGACCCCAGCCACCCCAGTCATAGACTGTTCTCTCTACTACCGCATGGCAAGCGGTACCGGAGTGCCAAGTCTAGGATAAAAAGGCTTCTGAACAGTTTTTACCCCAAAGCCATAAGACTCCTGAACAGGTAACCAAATGGTTACCCAGACTATTTGCATTGTGTTGCTCCCCCAACCCCTCTTTTACACTGCTGCTACTCTCTGTTTATCTTATATGCATAGCCACTTTAACTATACATTCATGTACATACTACATACAACATACAACAGTGGTAGGCTTGATTACCAACAACGACGAGACGGCCTACAGGGAGGAGGTGAGGGCCCTCGGAGTGTGGTGTCAGGAAAATAACCTCACACTCAACGTCAACAAAACTAAGGAGATGATTGTGGACTTCAGGAAACAGCAGAGGGAACACCCCCCTATTTACATCGATGGAACAGTAGTGGAGAGGGTAGCAAGTTTTAAGTTCCTCGGCATACACATCACAGACAAACTGAATTGGTCCACTCACACAGACAGCATCGTGAAGAAGGCGCAGCAGCGCCTCTTCAACCTCAGGAGGCTGAAGAAATTCGGCTTGTCACCAAAAGCACTCACAAACTTCTACAGATGCACAATCGAGAGCATCCTGGCGGGCTGTATCACTGGCTGGTATGGCAACTGCACCGCCCTCAACCGTAAGGCTCTCCAGAGGGTAGTGAGGTCTGCACAACGCATCACCGGGGGCAAACTACCTGCCCTCCAGGACACCTACACCACCCGATGTCACAGGAAGGCCATAAAGATCATCAAGGACATCAACCACCCGAGCCACTGCCTGTTCACCCCGCTATCATCCAGAAGGCGAGGTCAGTACAGGTGCATCAAAGCTGGGACCGAGAGACTGAAAAACAGCTTCTATCTCAAGGCCATCAGACTGTTAAACAGCCACCACTAACACTGAGTGGCTGCTGCCAACACACTGACACTGACTCAACTCCAGCCACTTTAATAATGGGAATTGATGGGAAATTATGTAAATATATCACTAGCCACTTTAAACAATGCTACCTTATATAAATGTTACTTACCCTACATTATTCATCTCATATGCATACGTATATACTGTACTCTATATCATCGACGGTATCCTTATGTAATACATGTATCACTAGCCACTTTATACTATGCCACTTTGTTTACATACTCATCTCATTTGTACATACTGTACTCGATACCATCTACTGTATCTTGCCTATGCTGCTCTGTACCATCACTCATTCATATATCCTTATGTACATATTCTTTATCCCCTTACACTGTGTACAAGACAGTAGTTTTTGAATTGTTAGTTAGATTACTTGTTATTACTGCATTGTCGGAACTAGAAGCACAAGCATTTCGCTACACTCGCATTAACATCTGCTAACCATGTGTATGTGACAAATAAAATTTGATTTGATTTGATTTGACCTAAATTGGGCTGACCAACCAGTGCTCCCGCACATTGGCTAACCGGGCTATCTACATTGTGTCCCACACACCACCCGCCAACCCCTCTTTTTATGCTTCTCCTACTCTCTGTTCATCAAATATGCATAATTACTTTAATGATACCTACATGTACGTACTACCTCAATAACCCTGACTAACAGGTGTCTGTATATAGCCTT
Source organism: Oncorhynchus clarkii lewisi (assembly GCF_045791955.1). Taxonomy (NCBI): domain Eukaryota; kingdom Metazoa; phylum Chordata; class Actinopteri; order Salmoniformes; family Salmonidae; genus Oncorhynchus; species Oncorhynchus clarkii. The sequence continues at coordinate 14,564,356 of NC_092172.1, read as the reverse complement.
GCTACTCTTTTTTCAAATGTATTTTTACTGTTGTTTTATTTCTTTACTTACCTACACACACACACACACACACACACACATACCTATTTTTTCCCGCACCATTGGTTAGAGCCTGTATGTAAGCATTTCACTGTAAGGTTTACACCTGTTGTATTTGGCGCACGTGACAAATACACTTTGATTTGATTTGATTTATTTACTGTATTTCAAAAGTTTTAACATTTTCGGATTTTAAGTTTAAATAACTTCCTGAATTGACTGCCTTCAATTCGAATTTACCCCAAACCTGATACACATTCTAATTAGGCGTATAGAAAGATGGACCAAACAGGGAATTAGGATGTGCCTGATCTTAATGCAATTGAATCAATTACCTAATTATTTCTGTTGTTTGCCTTCTCGGGGCTGCAATGCTAAGGCTGTCAAATGCATGACAGCCTTGAATAAAAACAGAGAAAATGTAATACAGAAATGTGCTAGACCTATCTGTCTGATTTGTAAGGAACACACAACGACTGTGCATGTAATGAACAGACAATTCACCTCGTCCTGTATTCATTCAATACTGTCTCTTTATGGCTGTTGGCTGCTCCATTAATTCATTATTCAGTGTTTGTTTGTGTGCAAATAATGTACCTCAAAAGAGTTGCTATGTATGAACTTGTTGTTTGTGCAAATCCCCCTCCCACTCCCAGTCTCTTTAGTTTGCCACGGTGGAAGATTAATTATCTTCCTATAATGGCTCCCAATATTGGATAGTGGTAATTAAAAGATAATGATTGGTCCCTTTGAGTGTTACAAATAAAGATGCACAAACTCATTTGTGATATTCAGGTTGTTAAATAAAAGATTAGGCGTCGGTGTGTGTGCAGGGGGCTAAGGAAGTAGGGGGGGGGGGGGGGGACTTTTATGCAGATGCACAGACAGGCCACTGTATTTTTCCTTTCCAAAAAACCCAGTTTACTTTCCCTGTGGAACATCTATGCCCACAGCTTTGTTTATCAGATAAACATTAGATTATCAAAATGGGTAGAGTAATGAATAAACACATTCCTCCACATCACCCTTCTTTCTTATCTCCTCTGCTATAGGGGGAAAACAAAATAAAAGATAGAAAACGTCAGGTCATTTCATCTCGGGACTCATCTCAGTTTTGTTTTCATTCTGTATTTTTTTTCTGTAGCTGTGAATAGTTCAGTCCTCCTCACAGGGTGCAACTCCTGACCTCTTCTGCATGTCTCAAAATATTGACCTGCTGCCAATTGCATGAAATTTGCGACAGAGAAAAGCATGGACGCTATGTGGAGCGGCTGCCTTGGTGTGATAGGTGTTTAAAAGGGGCCAGCACGGTGTCATATGGTGTTTTCACCATGGAGAAATGAACCATGAATGGATAATCGTCTCAACCATATGAGCTAACCTAACGCCAAGCTCAATACAGGTCGTGACAGCATTACTGTCCTCTTCAAGCAACGTCTTCAAGCTACTTAATATGCATCGCTATCATCTGTCTAAGTGGCAGTGCAACTCAACAACCCCACATACTGTAGCAATATGGTTGTAGCACCTTCATACAGTGCGGTAGCTAAAGAGGCTGCAGGGTTCTATAAGAGTTGTGGGAGAGGGCTATCTCAGTATCCATTCCAAGTCGAGAAACAATCTGTTGGGAGTTTGGGAGTGTTCCAGAATTCAGTGAGCTCCCCCATCATGCCGTTCTGCTCTCTCTTTCAGGGCGGGACCCTCCTTCTGCTCCTTACACTGTTCCAATGCAGATAAACCTCTCAGAACAACAACAACAACCTAAAGAATGTATTCTAAGCATTTTTGTTGCTTTTTCTCTCTGCCACTTTGTCACTTTTATGAAGGTTAGGATAATAAACTCAATTGTGGATTTGCAATTTATTCTCTGCAATCAATCCTCTATTGTCTGTTTTTTTTTTAGGATTTTATACTAATGATGGTGGGTGATAAATATAGAGGAAAGGCCCATTTACTTCTTGCCTATGTCATCCCAGATAAGAGTGATGGATGACTTGACGGCATTACCAACTCAGAGGCTGCAGCATAACAATGACGGAGGAACAAATCACCTTGAGGGGATTTTACATTGTGTATCTATGTGAGGGGAAAAAAATGTAATTCTCATAATTGACATTGTCCTCACTTAACAGCCATCACTTCTCATCTTGCTTTACATACAGTAAGCAGTCTTGGAACATTGTTAGCATTCTGAGCATTTTTGTTGCTATCGATTTTCCCTTGTCGTCCACAAGGAATGTCTGTGGGAAGTTTTAGACTGTTATCACGCATTCAGAGTAGGCATGTTAAAGTCATTTGTGGTTTGTCCTCCAGTCTCAGAACGTCTCATTTTGTCCTAGCTGGTCTACAGATGGTCTTGTTTTATGCCATGTTTGACACAAATTTTAGGGGTGAAAAATGATTTTGAGTGAATGTGAATGGAATGAGATAACATGTCCCCCGGTTATTTTTAGGATGTCTAACATAGTCTGCTCCTTAATATGAGATGTGGCACTTAGTTAGACATTGGGGAGGGGGGGTTCAGTATGGCGTAGCTACAAAACACAGGACTAGTGACCTATGGGATCTGTGTAATTGCGTGCTGATCCCTGAGTTATCACTGATCCCTCCCCACCAGGCCAACCATGATGATGTCGCAGCATTACACTCTATCTACTAACAGCTGGCCAAATGATGCCATAGTGACGAGGGCAGGCAGGCCATGTGACCAACGGCATCCTGGGTAATGACATTCTGGGAGTTGGAGGCGGGGGAGGTCACGCCTGCTTGTTCCCAATGGAGTAGATTCATCATCACAGGAAGCAGAAATGAGCCATAGTGGGAGAGAGATGTACTGTATGAAGGAATCTGTTGCCAGCAACTAGACATCTAATTAAGGCATGGCACATCATGCATCCATATGACCGGCAACATGTAACATGACAAGTTAGTTCGCCACCAATTGCAATCACATCTCATCAGGGGAGAGCCATGAGGCAGAGAACTATTCCGCTCTGTCTCATCTCTCCTTTGGTCAGACCTCACTTGACAGACACTACAGTGGAGGAGATACTTTAGAGCACAGGTGACAGTTCTGCGTTCTTGATTTTGAAATATGTACCGTAGATGAAGGAGATCATTTTTATTTTTTCTTCAGAGGAATTCATTGATGTTTCAAAAGAACTGCAAAGTCACGATTTAGAGCCGTTTATAATGCTGAATGTTGAAAATGTACTTTAAAAATGTACTTTAGTCCTTCAACATATTTACAATTCTAGATATTATTTTGAAGGGTGCCATTTCAAATAAATAAGCTAGCTACATTTTACATTAGTAAAAAAAAAAAAAAAAAAAAAAAAAACATATTTTTATTTTTTAATGACAGGACAAACAAATAGAATATGTTCTATCTTCAGTATGTTGTTGTATTTCATTTAATGTGATAAATGGGGGATTTATAGGGTAAAGGAAGGGAAAGGTGTACATTGGAAACATTATATAATACCATTTACCCTAACCCGAATAAATAATAAATCCTTATTAATGTGAAAGGGTGTTATGGTACTTCTACTTTAAAGTCACAGTGCTGTGTGTTCTGTAAATATTGTGTGTGAGGTTCTGTATGAAGTGTGTAGATGCAAGTCATTTCAGATAGTGGCTCTCAAGTGGCTTCACAAATGACTTTTGGTTTTCACAACTTGCACAATAACAGAAGAGGTTCCAAATACCTTATTTGCCAGATAAACATATTTAGGGAGGTAATTATAAATATCTTTCAAGAGTAAATTCTAGCAGTGCTATGGCTAGAGAAGATGGAGTGTGTTTAATTGTACAGCGTCTGGTGATGGACGGAGTGCAGAAGCACATGGCAGGAGGCGTTAGACCCAATGGGCCATGGTAATTAACAGGAACCTTAATGACACTGGCTGAAATGATTCTCCACTGACTCATACAGGATAAATATTTAATCATTCATTACAATAAAATGATGGGAAAGCAAAATGCCAACCACAAACGGTCTTTAACAGCCCAACTTCAGCCTCTTTGTTGTTTCGGAATTAGAACAGGCACTGACAGTTGCAAACAATGTTCATATGTTGCCTGTGTGCCTATATTTGGCCCAAAAATGAAGGGGAAAAGATTGGCATTAAGTTACCGTATTGTGAACATGTTAATGTGTGTGCAAATGACATGACTGTTTCTCACTTTGAATCCAACTTAAATATGTATTATGGAAAAATAACAAGGAGACAATGAAAACGTGAGTATCTGTTGCACCAATCCAGTATTGCCTTGTTTCTATTGGAGCTGTACTCAGATGGGCTCGAGTGAAAATGGTTGCCGATCTGACAAAGAGGAGTCGAGTGCTCCTATATAAACACATTAGTCAAGTTGTTTTGACCCCTTTCCCCCTCCCCTCTCCACACACACTTGCTTTACACTGTTCAGAAATCCCAGTTCAATTTCCTTCCTCACTGCTTCTACCCACACAGACACCATAGGGAGCGATGATCAATACCCTGCACTCCGCCATCATTATCGAGACTTATATCCCCTTAAGCTCAGGGCCCATTATATCAGAGGGCCACGCTCTCCCCGCACAGTGTCTCACAAAGACTCCAGAGTCACATTTGGGCCTGATTTACGCCCCTTAATGGCAGCCCACCCGTAATTAGCTGACGGTGTGAAAGCCGCATGCAGGGGCCAGCTGGAAAGGGTGTCCATCTATATCTCCGGCCCAGGAACAAGAAACAGACATTCCCCCGCTCAATGCCAGTCTCACTCACCCATCAATATCAGGCAGTGCTCACATTGGAAACAGCGTTTACAGTGGCGCTCATACAGGGGATGCCAACGGAAACAATGAATTCAGCTGACATGCTTCCTTTGCATCACTTTAGGGTATGCATGCAATGACCATGTCCTGGTACTAGGCTCGTACTATAGATTGTTCTTCAAATGTTTGGCACCTGTCAATAAACGTATCTCTGCTGCAGATACTGACGTGTCGGGGTGTTTTATGTGCTCTCTCTGAGTGGACTTGGCTCAGGGTTTCTCCCTCTCTTTGTTTTGGTCACAATCCATTGGTTCCAACTTGAGAGCCCTCTTCTATCATTAGAAAATATAATTTGGTGAGTTTAATGGAGTGACTTAGACTAACAAGTTGTTGCAACAAGAGTACCCTGAAGTGACTGGAGATGTATTACCATTGTGGTGTCGGCTGCTCATTAGCGTCTTGCAGAGTTATTGCAGCATGGCACATAAGAAACCCGCATAATATCTGTGGCGCGGCAGTTAAAGTGAGACGGTTGATAAATTGCATAATAACCAGAATAGCCATATGTCACACTAAGCCACTGGCAAAAGGCAAGGGAATTGTTGAATATTCTCAGTTCCCTCCAAGATATGAATAGAATCCTTAAAGCTCAATTTGTCTAGTTATAAGACTAGAATTATGCCTTGTCAAAAGAAAAGTGTAAAGGTGTCCTCATCAGATATTGTATAAGACAATGGCATTATTTCAAGATCTCAACTGATTAAGTTTTAAAGTTCCCTTCATTTGAGCCTTAACTGCTGATTGCATCTACCAGAACACAAACTTGAGAACAAATTAGAAATGTTGTGTAGTGCGACAGTGCAACACCATAAGACATGTCATAACAGTTCACAACAACTGAGAAAGGGCATATGAACAGTCAGATTTTGATGTTAATGGTGAGCGTATTGTCATATACTGCTGTCACAGGTTTAGACAGGCCTACGCTGTCATTTTTCTTTATGTAGTAATAATAAATCAGTTGGTGGGCGCTTATATTTGCCCTGTTTCACACAAGTGTGTATTATACGTACGTGTTTTTTTGCGTATTCCAACTCCCCCTGAGCCACCCTCTGAGAGTTTGGTCGTGGCCAGGGTCAGCTAACTGTAATCTAATTGGGTGCATCAACATATTTTTCACCTTGTCGGCTCAGGGATTCAAAATAGTGACTTTTCAGTTACTTGTCCAACGCTCTAAACGCTAGGCTACCTGCCGACGTGATTCAGCAGGGCACTTTCTGGCATGTGTCCGGGGATTTTCCCCTAGGCGTGCATGGAGAAACTACATTCTCAGCTAGTAGCCTAGGAAACAAGCCTTCCGAATGCCCACGGCATACTGGCTAATAGATAAGGTAACAGACAGTTTATATCGTGTTGGAACCCTTGTGTTGTAGTTCAACCTTCCCTGGTTCCTTGAAATGTTGTTGTGGGCTCCACCCCAGTAACTCCCTAGTCACTATTTCCTGTATCAGGAAGAGGGAAGGAGGAGGATGACGCAAGGAAGAAAGAATGGTGCCAAGTACAAACCGTGCAAATCTACATCTCCCGAATACAAGCTGTGTATTAATTTAGCTTATCAATCAACTACTGGCGATAAGGTTACATGCTCTCCTAAAAACCTTGAGATGGAGCCGGTTAGGGAAAGCTCCGAAATTGAGCCTGACGAAAGTGGGGAGGAGGTAGTGGTGACAGGTGTGGTGAAGACTACCAAGCCACACCCCAATGATCATTATGATGCCCGAGATGATTCTGGCCGAGTGGGAGTAAGATTCTTGGAGAAAGTGTATCCATGCCTTTTGGCTGACCCATATGTGGTATCAGGCTGGGTGGAGAAGAAGCTGGGCACTGTTAACTCGGTCTAAGTATTGAGAAGTGGACTTGTGCTTATTTTCTGTGTGTCTTCCACCTTTGGGACGAGAGCTGTGTCCCGCTTTGGTCTTCTGAGCAGAGCACCGATGAAAGAAGTGATTACTGGGGTGGCATTGATTGTGGAGGTGGATCAACTGAAGATGAGGATTCCTGGTGTCTACGATGTCTGCCCTTTGGTACGATGCAGACCCGGAGGAGAGCACAAGACTGAAGAGACCCTGTCTGTCCCTCTGATACAGTCCTGCTAGGATGTGTCAGTTACCCAGTGAAAGCTTTTGTTCTGAACCCACTACAGTGTTTAAGGTGTCAAGTTTATAATCCTGAGGGAGATTAGTTTATAATCAATAATCATAGGATTATAGAATTATAATCAAGTTTATAATCCTATGAGATATGAGAAGCAGAAGTAAAATCACATTGATGTGTAATAATGTTATTGTGTTTGTCTATGTGATTGACTACATACAGTGCTTGAGGTGGAAACATTGAATGCGCCAGTGGATGAGAGGGAAGTTAACATTAGGAGAGAGAGTTGACAATGGTAGTGGAGTGGAGTGGTCATCCCCTCTTAAATCAGGGAACAGGAGGGGACTTAGCTGTAAATACAAATAGCAGATACATTCCATTGCAGCAGCGACATCACAGGTTTGAGTAACAAGTTTCTCCATGACGTTAAACTCCGACAACTCAGACTTCACAAAGTCAAACACAGACACATCAAAGTGTCTCACTTTGTAATGGATGCATCATCCAAATCATTCTAAATTGATTGTGATATCCTGGAGAAGACAGTAGAAACATCCATATGCAAGTTAAGCATCATAATGTGTAATTACCTCTGCAGAGAAAACTGCACTCTGGTAAATAAATGGCATTAACTCTACAAAAAATAATATCCTAAAATATCCAGGAAAATAGCAAATGTAAATAAATGCCACTAACTCGACACATAACTATTATCCTAAAAATGTTCAACTATCTCAATCTATCCAACGATGTCACCATCTCACCAAGCTTCTAACTCACACATATGTAATACTAGATTAATTATCCAGTCCTTTGATTGGATGGACAACATGTCAGTTTAAACGGCAAATGGAGGACGTCCTCTGGAAGTCGTCATAATTACCATGTATGTCTATGGAAAGGGGTGAGGAGCACGAGCCTCCAAGGTTTTGTAATGAAGTCAATGCAGCTACACCATGGTGCTACTCTAGAGGGTGTTGTTGAGACTACTGTGTTTTAATACAATTCTTGTCATTTAGCAGACACTCTTATCCAGAGTGACTTACAGGAGCAATTGCTCAAAGACACATCAACAGATTTTTCACCTTGTCGGGGATTAGAACCAGTGACCTTTCAGTTACTGGTCCAATGCTCTTAATTAACTACTAGGCTACCTGCCTAAGGTATTTGGTGAATATATTTAGTATAGTTCTACCTTTTTAATGTTTCATTCTTACATTTTTTTCCTGATAATCTCTGAATAGGATGGTCCTCCTCTGATGAGCATCCACTGGTATTTTCGATGGAAAAAACTGTGTCTTGTGGGGGTGGCCATGTTGCTCGGGATCAGAAATGTCCGGTGCGGGAGAGACAGGTTGAGGTTGCCAGGGTGAGAGCAGTGCAGAAAGTGTCATTTGATGAGGCAGTGAGAAAAGAAGAGGATGATAGGCAAAGGGTGAGGGAGTCTAAATCAAATCAAAGTTTGTCATGTGCGCCGAATACAACAGGTGTATGTAAACCTTACAGTCAAATGCTTACTTACAAGCTCTAACCAACAGTGCAATTTCTAAGTTAAAAAAAAAAGGTATTAGGTGAACAACAGATAAGTAAAGAAATAAAAAACAACAGTTAAAAGACAGTGGAAAAAGAACAGTAGCGAGGCTATATACAGTAGTGAGGCTATATACAGTAGTGAGGCTATATACAGTGTTGAGGCTATATACAGTAGTGAGGCTATATACAGTAGTGAGGCTATATACAGGCACCGGTTAGTCGGGCTAATTGAGGTAGTATGTACATGTACTAGGTATGGTTAAAGTGACTACGCTTATTTGATAAACAGAGAGTAGTAGTAGCATAGTAGTAGTAGTAGTGGGTGGTGGGACACAATGCAGATAGTCCGGGTAGCCAATGTGCGTGAGCACCGGTTGGTCGGGCTAATTGAGGTAGTATGTACATGAATGTATAGTTGAAATGACTCTGCATATATGATTAACAGAGAGTAGCACAGCGTAAACGAGGGGTTGAGGGGGGCACACAATGCAAATAGTCCGGGAGCCATTTGATTACCTGTGCAGGAGTCTTATGGCTTGGGGGTAAAAACTGTTGAGAAGCCTTTTGGTCCTAGACTTGGTGCTCCTGTACCGCTTGCCATGCGATAGTAGAGAGAAAAGTCTATGACTGGGGTGGCTGGGGTCTTTGACCATTTTTAGGGTCTTCCTCTGACACCGCCTGGTGTAGAGGTCCTGGATGGCAGGCAGCTTAGCCCCAGTGATGTACTGGGCCGTACGCACTACCCTCTGTAGAGCCTTGTGGTCAGAAGCCGAGCAGTTGCTGTAGCAGGCAGTGAGTCTGAGAGGATCCCTGTGAGTAGAAGGCCAGTACAGAGTGACCCCAACAGTTTGTGCTTTAGTAAGGTTGGCTTCTTGGCATTTATTGCTATGGTTATTAATTGTATCACACAGATGGAATGGAAATCCCAGAAGATTGATTTGCTCATAGCAGCAGCAGAGAAGTTTTGGGATGTCACAGATTTTAGTGCGAAAGAGCTACAGGGGGTTTTGAGAGTTCTGATAGGTCCAAAGTAGTGGGAAGGGGCAGTGGGTTTGTTGGGATAGTGGTGTATATGTAAGGTTAGATGGTGGTGCAATTTCTTTTTTCCCATTCCTCTTTTTTTGTGAACAAAACGTATAATTCTCTCTTTCGACCTGTGAAAGTCAGCAATATGCAAAAAAGCGTTGAGTCTGCTGGAAATCCACAGGAAGAAGAAAGTGGACAGCCATCTTGACTGCATGTTAGACATTTTTGTAACTATGAAACTGTTTGTAGTTTTAATGCAATTTTTTTTCACTCAATACAAGTGAGAACTTTCTCAAGGACTTGTAAGGGATATTGTATAGAACATCAAGAAAATGTTTCTTTGTGTGCACTATAGAATTTCAAAGGCTATTTCAAAGGCCTACTTATATATTGGGGGGGGGGGGGGGGGTTATTCTGTGACTACTACTTTACTTTGATTTATTACACAGACGACCAACTTTATTTTGATTTCTGCTTGTTTTTGGATTTCTTGCTGGATTTTGTGACTGAAGTGAATGAAACATTTTATTTCAACGGAGAGCAGAGACAATACTGCTAAACCAAAATAGAGACTTGATTTTGCATTTTAATTTGTAATTTATAGACTGAGCCTAAACATTTGAGTTAATTTGTAATTTATAGACTGAGCCTAAACATTTGAGTTAATTTGTAATTTATAGACTGAGCCTAAACATTTGAGTTAATTTGTAATTTATAGACTGAGCCTAAACATTTGAGTTAATTTGTGGAAATGGTGGTTTGATTTTGTATGCCAGCTGATTCATTTGTTAATACACATTCTTTACAAGACATTCGTGCCCTCCCTTGTTTTTCTATTAGCTGTACTGGGTTTAGTGTTGACTGACCATTATAATATGTTTCCGCACAGTTCCTATTGTAAAACTCTGGATGGACACACTCAGGCCCAATCCCCGTCTCTGCAGGGCCCAGGACCACTTTGTCCTCCCTGGGGTGAGGGAGGGATGAGAAACGTTTAGGTTCCAGTGATGATGCAAACAAGCCAGGCCATGAATTCAGAGTAGTGTATTGGCTAGGGGGGAGCTGTTTGGAAAGTAATTACATCAAAGGCTGTTGCGGGAATATTTGCCACACAAACATTGCTGCCAATCCAGCCCGCAGGTGGTTTGAGTAAAAAAAGATATAAATACGAACTCAATATACTTTCAAATGACTAAAACCAAATGGAAACTGTGTCCAAATGATAATGGACCTACATTCATACAGTTTCTTGACTGTGTCCAACTTGCTAATAGTCACTGGAAATGAAAGCTAGGCAGGCAGAAACAACTATGAATTGAGAAATGTATTTTGCAAATACTGAAGGGCAGGGAAATATAACCATTTTCAAGGCCCCACCGGACCACGTTGAAGACTGAATGCGCCCCCCCTGGACACCCCTGCTCTAAATAATTCTTCTTACATGTGTTATTTGTGGAAGGGTTTAGGAACCTACCAACATGGAAGGGCTAAGTGCTGAGGGCAGTACGTCATTCTCTCTACACCAGGACTGATGAGAAGAGAAATCAAATTCATTGGCATTCAAACTGTGATAGGTACGTAACAGGGTTTGACGCTTATTATGAATGTTGTTGTTCATTTATTGTAGTAATTTGTCAAACAGCTGGGGGGGAGGTTTGAGTGATGTGTACTTTGCATGAATTATATCAGAGTATCAGGGCTGGGGTCAATTTTTTATAAAAAAAAAAAACATCTTGAATTGGCTGCCTTCAATTTGAATTGACCCAAGCACTGCAGATTATTGTTTAACTCAGAGCAGGTGGCCCCACCCTTTACATTGCAGGTCTGATTTGGTAGTTCGATTAAAATTAGATAAATTACAACTCTATAAGGCTGGTTTGAACAGATATCAGTTATTTTGACTGACTTAGAATACGTGGACAACTACAAATACTTAGGTGTCTGGATAGACTGTAAACTCTCCTTCCAGACCCATATCAAACATCTCCAATCCAAAGTTAAATCTAGAATTGGCTTCCTATTTCGCAACAAAGCATCCTTCACTCATGCTGCCAAACATACCCTTGTAAAACTGACCATCCTACCAATCCTCGACTTTGGCGATGTCATTTACAAAATAGCCTCCAATACCCTACTCAACAAATTGGATGCAGTCTATCACAGTGCAATCCGTTTTGTCACCAAAGCCCCATATACTACCCACCATTGCGACCTGTAAGCTCTCGTTGGCTGGCCCTCGCTTCATACTCGTCGCCAAACCCACTGGCTCCATGTCATCTACAAGACCCTGCTAGGTAAAGTCCCCCCTTATCTCAGCTCGCTGGTCACCATTGCATCTCCCACCTGTAGCACACGCTCCAGCAGGTATATCTCTCTAGTCACCCCCAAAACCAATTCTTTCTTTGGCCGCCTCTCCTTCCAGTTCTCTGCTGCCAATGACTGGAACGAACTACAAAAATCTCTGAAACTGGAAACACTTATCTCCCTCACTAGCTTTAAGCACCAACTGTCAGAGCAGCTCACAGATTACTGCACCTGTACATAGCCCACCTATAATTTAGCCCAAACAACTACCTCTTTCCCTACTGTATTTAATTTATTTATTTATTTTGCTCCTTTGCACCCCCATTATTTGTATTTCTACTTTGCACATTCTCCCATTGCAAATCTACCATTCCAGTGTTTTACTTGCTATATTGTATTTACTTTGCCACCATGGCCTTTTTGCCTTTACCTCCCTTATCTCACCTCATTTGCTCACATCGTATATAGACTTGTTTATACTGTATTATTGACTGTATGTTTGTTTTACTCCATGTGTAACTCTGTGTCGTTGTATGTGTCGAACTGCTTTGCTTTATCTTGGCCAGGTATCAATTGTAAATGAGAACTTGTTCTCAACTTGCCTACCTGGTTAAATAAAGGTAAAATAAAAATAAATAAATAAATACAATTTTTATTTAAATTAATGCTTACAATTGCTTTTCTTTTTTCACATTTCAAAGGCCTGCAAATTGCCAACCATGGTATCTACAGTACAATACTGTTACGAATCCCGCCGAAGGTGGCTCCCCTGCCTGTTCGGGCGGCGCTCGGCGGTCGTCCTCACCGGTCTACTAGCCGCCACCGATCCCTTTTCCCTTGTCTGTTGGTTTAGTCTTATTAGTTGCACCTGTTTCTTTTGTGTTTCTTGATTTCTATTTATGCCTGTTAGGCCCGTTTAGGTTTGTGCGGGATTATTTTGTATTCGCTGTCAGTTGTGAATGTATTTTTTCTCTGGATCGTTTTGCCCTGTGTGTTTGGGCTGGTCAGTGTTTCTGCGCCCTGTGTTTGGCGTGACCGTTTTTGTGCCGGAGAAATAAATCATCTATTATTGAACCCTCTGCTCTCTGCGCCTGACTCCTACCTTCCACTCCTAGTAACTCGTGACAAATACATATTAAATATATAATACATAATTAGATAAGAATACTTACCCTGTCAGATTATGCACACGTGTACAGTGCATGTATCTATATCTCCCGAGTGGCGCAGCGGTCAAAGGCACTGCATCTCTGGTTCGATTCCAGGCTGTATCACAACCGACCGTGATTGGGAGTCCCATAGTGCGGTGCACAATTTGCCCAGCGTCATTCGGGTTAGGGTTTGGCTGGGGTAGGGGGTCATTGCAAATAAGGATTTGTTCTTAACTGACTTACCTAGTTAAATAAATGTATAAATAAATAAAATATCTGTGTATGTGTATGTATTGGAACATTGTGTTTTGTTGGGAGTGGAGGAGCGTGAGCGTACAGAACCAGATGTTTCCTCAGGGGGCGTGTGGCGTGCTCAGCGGTGTTTGGAAAAGGATACACGCTGTGCTCACTGTAATTGGCGCACATGTTAAAGCCAATCCCTGCTGAGGTCTCTCTCGTAGTTTGTTTTCCAGCATCCCCACCTCGTCCCAGAGGGCCTGGAATCCAGGCCGCCGTACTAGACGACAGACGATAGGAAACTTGTCTGCTGCTGTCACCAAGGGGAGCTCAAAAGACAATCTGCTAGATTTAAAGTAATTGCTTTTGAGCCCCCCCCCCCCCTCTGTTCTTCTTTACTGTAATGTTGATCAGCATCTGGGGGTTGGCATTAACTGCCTTTATTTCAATCATTTTCAACATTCCGTTCACTGTGTTACTTAAAAGATTTCTGGTGTAGATTAATGATAAAGTCAACACGGCATGGTCCATCTTTGAAAGACTGTGTCTTTACCTGCTCTGCATTTACACTAATTAACCAATTAGTTCTTATAGGTACAGTACATGCTTAACTCACTCTAAAATCTTATTAGTAATCATATGGAATGGAACATAGATCTTTCATTTAATAGAAAGTGGGAGGTTAGAGTTTGCCCTCAACCCACCATTACTTGATCAAAGTTAGTCATAGGTTGAAAATGCAAAAACATTCAGTACTTTTAAAATACATGTTGATGGTGTTAGTTTTTTAATAGTCATGAGCAGGGAAGAATCAGGGTGAGAATTTCCTGTTCATCATTTAAGATTTCCACTTCATGGCTTTGTTTCTGCAAGTTCTGGGCCTCTGTCATTTTTGCACACGCGACTCAATCTGTTTTTCTTCAAGAACTTCAGCTTGAGATTGGCAAATGAGAACCAAATCAATTACTCTGTTTCGAGTTTCCACTTCAAAAGGAGAATATATTCTTTCCTCAAAGGAAGATGGAACAAGAAAGATGAGAAGTCAAAGTTGATCTTTTATTTTTGGCATTCTTTTTAGAGCCCTTTGCCTCTTCCCAAGTCCTTCTCCCTTCCTTCCATCTCCTCAGTGGGTTGGTCTTTATACGAAGGCAAGGAGATTCTCTGCAGGAAATGTCTTCACATATGAGTTTACAGTCCCAGGCTTTTCTGCTACATTACTATCATTGAATTATCTGCTGGATGGTGACTGTCTGACAACCCAGATGAGGAATATCACTCGGCACCATGTTGGGAGATTATAGAAATCAATAAAAAAAACTAATTAGATAAAAATAATGCATACAAATACATGGCTATAACATACATGGACATATAAACACATAGGGGCGAAGAAGTAGGAACAATTTAGTAGTTTCTGGCAGTTTGACAGCAGAAATGTGTAGTGCAGCATGAATTAAACAGAGGTCAATGTTTATTTTTGTTAGTCGGAGACGGAGGCAATGAAGCAGTGAGACTTACGGTTGGCTGGTCAGGGGTGGGGGTGGGGAACATTGTCTTAAAATCTGTGTTGCTATTGAAAGTAGATGGGCACCTGCAGAACCCAACACAAACTCACTTAATTACCTGGCTACATAGGGATTCCATTCCCCTTCTTAGGTGTGAATCAACTTCATTGACATTGTTTGTATCCCTGATTATTCAGTTGGAGTTGTGAATGTATTCACAACCGTATTGCTCACATTTAAAGACTGGTAACCCACTGGTAACGTGTAGTAATACATGCGTCCTGCCCTTAGTATGGGGTTGGTGCCTATAGAGGCATTCCTAACTATGTTAGTGTATCCTATATATCGCTCCACTGGCTTCATGATCGTATTCTGGAGAAATTACTAATTAGAGGAAGTCTGGTGGGGAAAGGGAAACATATGTAAGAGGCACAAGGATCTACATGTGAAAATCTGCATAATCCGTGCATCTGATATTTCAAATTGCCACATGAACAAGATGTCCTTTTTCCTCATGTTTCTCATTCCGAGGCTGGCAGCTAGTTTGATATGTTCTGCCGGTCATGATGCTCCCACAGTGGTTGTCAGAATACAGGCAGCTTAGACCCTGTAACCAGGAGGCTATTTTTAGAAAGACTAATAAGAATTCATTTGAGCCAGAGCCTTCCATTTTAACAATGTGTAGAGCATCTCACAGCAAAGACCAGAGAATAACAGAGGATGATATACAAAATTATGAATTATCTCAAAGTCCTGCTTGGTATATCAGCAATCTTTCAAGTTCACATTTGTTTAAATATTTAAGCGTTTGCTATGGTTTGAATGAAAATCATATTGTGCTTCGAGCTTGGCCACCGCAGCCCTCTGTTGTATCGTATAAATATTTCACGCTCTAACATAGTAAGGTCTTCTCTTTCCTGTGTTGTATCTCAAAGGCCTGTGTCTGATAGTGTATTCCTCTTTCCATATTTTTCAGTCCCATGACCTACGTATCTCTGACCCAACAGCACTCTCCAGATCCATTTCAATTTTTATGAGGTGCAGCCAGCTGCCATACAAACTGATCCATTGAAACAAATGTGGGCCATACAATATTAATCTAACTCCCTGTCTGCAAAAGTACTCACAAAAAAAAGGCAAGACAACTGTTGCTGCTCTCATGCCTGTACCTACAGTACGTTTATGTATGATTCCCTTCACAAGAGGAACTGAACTCCCCAGACATAGGCCATCTTTCGAGTTGTAGATTAATGTTGTTGTATGCTGCTTTTTTCTGAGCCTCAGGTTGAGTCCTTCTGCTGGACTTTGTGTCCTTTTAGTTTCTGAATATATGACTCAAAACCCACATTATCTGCTTTTATGCCAGCTGGAAGTTTCAACAAACCAGATGCTGTATGTTGCGTCTGGGGAATGGGCTGAACTACTCTATTTTACTTTCCATTTCTAAGTTATGGGATAATGCATCACTACTTGAAAATGGTATTTCCTCCATTTCTAAGTTATGGGATAATGCATCTACTTGAAAAGGGTATTTCCTCCATTTCTAAGTTATGGGATAATGCATCACTACTTGAAAAGAGTCTTTCCTCCATTTCTAAGTTATGGGATAATGCATCACTACTTGAAAAGGGTCTTTCCTCCATGTTTAAGTTATGGGATAATGCATCACTACTTGAAAAGGGTCTTTCCTCCATGAATAGTTTTCTATAAGAACTCCCACCAGTGGAGGCTGCTGAGGGGAGAACAGCTCATAATAATGGCCGGAACGGAGCAAATGGAATGAAAACATTTGTGTTTGATGTATTAGATACCATTCCACTGATTCTGTTTCAGTCATTACCACAAGGCCATTCTCCCAAATTAAGGTGCCACCAACCTCCTGTGACTCCCACTGATCCCACTGATTAAAGCATACAGTATACCCACAGAGCGAGCAGGAGATTTCAAACATGCTATCTGCGTATTCAGATTTGGCCACTGCATATAACCACTACACTGTAAATCCCAAATGTGCTGTCATTACTCAAAACTTTTAGGAAAACCCATTGCACTTAATACATCTGAGTACAGTTACATAAGGTGATTTTGTAGTCATTGCTCAAACCAATAGAGTCACTGTGACCCTGTAGGGCACGGGTACTCAACTCTTACCCTACGAGGACCGGAGCCTGCTGGTTTTCTGTTCTGCCTGATAATTAACTGCACCTACTGTACCGGTTGTGCCAGGTCTAAACCAGTCCCTGATTAGAGGGGAACAATAAAAACAAGCACTGGACCTTACTTTGAGTTCGAGAGTTGAGTTTGAGGACTGTAGGGGGTCCAGATTTGAGTTGTATCAGATTGAACATTTTGAGTAACTCCCCCACTAAGCCACACCTCCAATATAAATTCCCATTGTGCCTTGGCTTTTTGAGTGAATTGTGGAGTTACCACCCATGATTGTATTTGTTAGTGACATAGACATGGTTGTTAAATTTGTTCATTTTCAGTCCTGTTGCCTTCACCAAATGACTTCCTAGGTGAATGTTATCATTATAATTAAGCTCTTTATGACAATGCATTACATATCTCACAAGGCCTTATTTTTAAGCCTAGCTTTACGCTGTTATACTGGCATGAAACTCAGGCCACAACAGGCCTGCAAGTAAGGTTGCACAATTCCACTAACTTTCCCCCAAATTCCCAGATTTAAAACAAATCCTGCTTGAAGAATCTCCAGGAATCTTCCAACCAGGATTTCTGTAAAACTTACCAGAAATTTACCAGAATTTTGCAACCTAGCTGCAAGTCACATTATGCTGGCTTGCAAAGTGATGTGTAATTCCTATTGGAATCCAGCCATAGTTATATCCAACAGTTGACATTTTTATTCACCCACAACCTGCATTCATAATTACTGCCAGGGTTAGTGACAGTGTGAAGTGACTACCTAAGCCATTTAAACTGGAACAACCATTTCAGTCACTGTGCAAAAAACAAACAAAGTTATTGGATTAGTTTAGAAAAATGTGTGTAGCATAAGATGAATGAATGAATCACTTAATGTATATGCAAAAACACAGATATTAAAAAAAATTGCTGGGAAATGCTGGGAAAAAAAGGTTAATTTGAGTTAAATTGAGTTGATGTGATTTTTCATAAACATTTTATGTAATGAGGTCTTTTCATTGACTTTGAGTTCAAATTACTAGAAGTATTTGAGTAAAAAATGCCTTGGGGTTTACAGTGTATATATGAATTGTCTTTTTTCCTATTCTTAATTGCATATCAATCAAACATGTCAATTATAGAGAAGTGTGACATCTTCTGGAAATGAAATTGCCAAATATACTTACATTTTAATTAAAGTGAAGAGAAAAGTGATGAGCTCTCAAAATGACATTAAAACAAACTCATCATACTCAACAGGCGACAGCTGGTGGGAAGTAACCATTAGATATGTAATTAATTCAGCATTTAATTGTTCCATTAAAGGCAAAGTGCAGTCAAAAACTAGATTTCCCTGTGTTTTATATAGATTTCCACACTATGAATTTGGAATAATACTGTGAAATTGTGAAAATTATGATAATGCACTTTTAGTGTTTTTGTGGGATGTTTTTTTGGCCTGCTTGGTGACATCACCAAGCAGTAAATTAGTTAACAGACAAATAAGAAAGAGAGTTCCAAACTGCTCTGCCAATAACAGCTAGTTTTCCCCTACTGAAATGTAGTTATGGTGTGCTAGCAAGATGTCTCTCTTTCTCCAACTATGTGGTTTTCCCACAATCCTGCATTTTCTTACAAACCTATTCTGATTTTACTACATTTTCAATAGGCTTCCCTATACAACCAAGTCCCTGCATTCATATCTCTTCTGTCACTGTGACCACTAACTTACCCATTAGTAGTAGAGCATGTTTATCCTGCATGATGTCTTGAGGGGTTAACTGTGCTGCAACACACTGAAGGGGTGGAGGTGGAATAATAGGCCATACTGAGATTGCAATAATATATTCCCTCTGTTAAAAAAACTGAAATTAAATACATTATGATGTGATTAGTTTAATTCACAAGCCTTTATTCGTATTGTAATGTGTTAAGGGAATTTTTATCAATGATGACTAATTATGTATACATTTCAATCAGGACTGACTAGTCCAAATGCTATTATGTACTGTACATATATGCATTTTCTCTCTTGCTCCCATTCCCAATTGTATATAGTATAGTCAGGAGTTTAGTAACAATGACGGTCTGTTCCTTTGTACAAATGAATGAACTATCTCCAGATGGCAGGGACGGACTATCTCCAGACTGTCTAGAATGCTGATTTACAGTGACTGACCTTGACTTTAGGAGAGGAGGGAAGGCTCGAGAAACTATAGGGCCTCTCTACCGGTGTCATGAAAGAGATAGAACATTTAGAAAACGCTGACGTAATTTTCAGTTTATAACCTGTGGTAAAATGTGTATGTACCCAGTACTCTCTTGAAATAAACGCTGTTACCTGAGTTTAAGACTGGGGCTCTGTCCATTCCTATAATAATAATATGGGTTTTACGATCCCATAGAATGCATTGACAGAGTAATTAATTCTGATTGGGAAATAATACAGAGGAATTTAGAATTCCATTAACAAATGACATAATCCAGAACAGGAATTTGAACATAAGAGGCAAATTGGAATACCTCATAAATAAGCAAACAGACATGGAAAACAAAATGGCGAAGATACAATAATAGTTCAGCCAACTCCAAAGAATAGCTCCCGTGCATTATGCTAATTTACTAATGAGATTAGTTCCAAAATGCTACCAGTACAGCTGCTCCATATGATTTCCCTTTCCTTTTTTTATTTCATACTAAATCTGAAGTACAGTATGGCAGTTTGTCACAACTTCACCGCTCCGAACCATGAGGTTTCAGGAAATGTGACTGAAAAAGGGTAAGGAAAAAAAGAAAAATAACAAAGAGCCAGTGAGCAGCAGAGGAGAGATTCAGGGTTGCCATGGCATCTGCCTGAAGAGCTGGGTGTTGTGGGTTTCTGTAGACCTGCAGGATGTCAGGCTGGGCATGGAACAGCCAGAGAGGAGCCCAGGCAGTAATGTGCACTGTGAGGTGTGTTATTGAGCCAGTAGATGGGCCTGTATAGTGCTGGATGGGGCTGCTGCACAGGGAGGCCTGGGGATTTGACTATCGTGTGAGCCGTAGTCCCTAGCAGTACGGGGATAAAGAGAGGAGCCTCCTCCATTTCATACAGCATCCATCCAGGCCAAGCCTGCCTGCATTCACAGTACAGATTATACAGGACTGCTCTTCATATGCAGATGAGTGTGTTTTAATTGTTGCGGCTCCTAATTCCTAATGTATGAGAGGAAAGAGGAAAAGCATCCAGGGACGTGTATCCAAATGAAATATTCAAGACTCCTAATGAAGTTTTCTGTCAGTTTGGAGTTTCCATGGGCCTCTCTCTCTCTCTTCTTTAAAAAAATAAGCAGTTTTAATGAGACTCTAGGCCGCCTCTGTCTGGCCCTGTACTGCACTAGCCTCATACCAGCCTCCTATTGTAGCTAGACTCCCTGTTTGGTTGTTGTTTGTTTTGTGCCCCCTGTTCTTTTCTCTGCTGCTGTTGTGCTGTCTTTCAGAGTGATGACATACATTGCTTTAAAGGGAATGCACAGTCATCCTTTTTCCCAGATAAAAGTTTTGCAGTGATCAAAAAACATCCCCCATAGTATACTACTGTGTTTTCTTGTTGACTGTTCGATAATCGTCATGAACCTGATTCCTGGTCTACAGAAAATAGAGATAGACAAATGGATCAAATTCAACATTCACTCCAAAGTGTATCAGAATGGTAAATAACTTATGAACAGTGCCTTCGGAAAGTATTCAGACTTTTTCCCACATTTTATTACTTTACAGCCTTATTCTAAAATGGATTCAATTGTATTTTTTCCTCATCAATCTACACACAATACCCCATAATGGCAAAGAA
This sequence comes from Oncorhynchus clarkii lewisi, assembly GCF_045791955.1. NCBI lineage: Eukaryota > Metazoa > Chordata > Actinopteri > Salmoniformes > Salmonidae > Oncorhynchus > Oncorhynchus clarkii. The sequence goes on along the minus strand of NC_092172.1, from coordinate 14,543,671 downwards.
AAAACAGGTTTTTATAAATTTTTGCTAATTTATAACAAATTACGACATTTCAAAATCACATTTACATAAGTATTCAGACCCTTTACTCAGTACTTTGTTGAAGCACTTTTGGCAGTGATTACAACATCGAGTCTTCTTGGGTATGACACTACAAGTTTGGCACACCTGTATTGGGGAGTTTCTCCCATCCTTCTCTGCAGATACTCTCAAGCTCTGTCAGGTTGGATGGGGAGCGTTGCTGCACAGCTATTTTCAGGTCTCTCCTGAGATGTTCGATAATGTCCAGGCTCTGGCTGGACCACTCAAGGACATTCAGAGACTTGTCCCGAAGAAGAAAGGTGTATGTTTCATGATTAACTACTCATAGTGTGGTTGTGATAACACACAGAAACTCAAGTCTTTTTGTTCACCCGACCTAGAATACCTCAAAATCAAATGCCGACCATATAGCCTCAAAGAACTACACTGGACTTTATGCAAACTGGAAACCACATATCCTGAGGCTGCATTTATTGTAGCTGTGGATTTTAACAAAGCAAATTTGAGGAAAATGCTACCGAAATTCTACCAACACACTGACTGTAGTACTCGTGCTGGTAAAACATTGAACCACTGCTACTCAAATTTTCCAAATGCCCTCAAGGCCCTCCCCTGCCCTCCCTTTGGCAAATCTGATCACTACTCCATTTTGCTCCTCCCTTCCTGTAGACTGGGATATGTTCCGGGTAGCCTCTGAGAATAACATAGACAAATACACGGATAGGGTAACAGAGTTCATCAGGAAGTGTATAGGAGATGGTACCCACTGTGACTATTAAAACCTACCCAAACCTTACCTGACACTCTAGACCCACTTCAATTTGCATACTTCCCCAATAGATCTACAGATGATGCAATCGCCATCACACTGCACACTGCCCTATCCCATCTGGACAAGAGGAATACCTATGTAAGAATGCTGTTCATTAACAATAGCTGAACATTCAACACCAGAAAACGACGTTTTCGTCTTTTGAGCTTCTAGTCATGAAATCTATGCAGCCTACTCAATCACTTTTATAGCTACTGTTTACAGGCCTCCTGGGCCATATACAGCGTTCCTCACTGAGTTCCCTGAATTCCTATCAGACCTTGTAGTCATAGCAGATACTATTTACATTTTTGGTGACTTTAATATTCACATGGAAAAGTCCACAGACCCACTCCAAAAGCCTTTTGGAGCCATCATCGACTCAGTGGGTTTTGTCCAACATGTCTCCGGACCTACTCACTACCACAGTCATACTATGGACCTAGTTTTGTCCCATGGAATAAATGTTGTGGATCTTAATGTTTTTCCTCATAGTCCTGGACTATCGGACCACCATTTTATTATGTTTGCAATCGCAACAAATAATCTGCTCAGACCCCAACCAAGGAGCATCAAAAGTCGTGATATAAATTCTCAGACAACCCAAAGATTCCTTGATGCCCTTCCAGGCTCCCTCTGCCAACCCAAGGACATCAGAGCACAAAAATCAGTTAACCACCTAACTGAGGAACTCAATTTAACCTTGCGCAATACCCTAGATGCAGTTGCACCCATAAAAACAAAAAAAATGTGTCATAAGAAACTAGCTCCCTGGTATACAGAAAATATCCGAGCTCTGAAGCAAGCTTCCAGAAAATTGGAACAGAAATGGCGCCACACCAAACTGGAAGTCTTCCGACTAGCTTGGAAAGACAGTACCGTGCAATATCGAAGAGCCCTCACTGCTGCTTGATCATCCTATTTTTCCAACTTAATTGAGGAAAATAAGAACAATCCGAAATTCCTTTTTGATACTGTCGCAAAGCTAACTAAAAAGCTGCATTCCCCAAGAGAGGATGGCTTTCACTTCAGCAGTAATAAATTAATGAACTTCTTTGAGGAAAAGTTCATGATCATTAGAAAGCAAATTACGGACTCCTCTTTAAATCTGCGTATTCCTCCAAAGCTCAGTTGTCCTGAGTCTGCACAACTCTGCCAGGACCTAGGATCAAGGGAGTCACTCAAGTGTTTTAGTACTATATCTCTTGACACAATGATGAAAATAATCATGGCCTCTAAACCTTCAAGCTGCATACTGGAGCCTATTCCAACTAAACTACTGAAAGAGCTGCTTCCTGTGCTTGGCCTTCCTATGTTGAACAAAATAAACTGCTCTCTATCCACCGGATGTGTACCAAACTCACTAAAAGTGGCAGTAATAAAGCCTCTCTTGAAAAAGCCAAACCTTGACCCAGAAAATATAAAAAACTGCCTATATTGCCTATATATCTGCCTATATATCTGCCTATATTGAACCTTCCATTTCTCTCAATTTTTTTTGAAAAAGCTGTGGAGCAGCAACTCACTGCCTTCCTGAAGACAAACAATGTATACGAAATGCTTCAGTCTGGTTTTAGACCCCATCATAGCACTGAGACTGCACTTTGGAAGGTGGTAAATTACCTTTTAATGGCGTCAGACCGAGGCTCTGCACCTGTCCTCGTGCTCCTAGACCTTAGTGCTGCTTTTGATACCATCGATCACCACATTGTTTTGGAGAGATTGGATACCCAAATTGGTCTACATGGACAAATTCTAGCCTGGTTTAGATCTTATCTGTTGGAAAGATATCAGTTTGTCTCTGTGAAGGGTTTATCCTCTGATAAATCAACTGTAAATTTCGGTGTTCCTCAAGGTTACGTTTTAGGACCACTATTGTTTTCACTATATATTTTACCTCTTGGGGATGTCATTCGAAAACATAATGTTAACTTTCACTGCTATGCGGATGACACACAGCTGTACATTTCAATGAAACATGGTGAAGCCCCAAAATTGCCCTTGCTGGAAGCCTGTGTTTCAGGCATAAGGAAGTGGATGGCTGCAAACTTTCTACTTTTAAATTCTGTCAAAACAGAGATGCTTGTTCTACGTCCCAAGAAACAAAGAGATCTTCTGTTGAATCTGACAATTAATCTTGATGGTTGGCATTCGTCTCAAATAAAACTGAAGCACCTCGGCGTTACTCTGGACCCTGATCTCTCTTTTGACGAACATATCAAGACTCTTTCAAGAACAGCTTTTTTCCTTCTTCGTAACATTGCAAAAATCAGATTTTTTTTGTCCAAAAATGATACAGAAAAATTAATCCATGCTTTTGTCACTTCTAGGTTAGACTACTGCAATGCTCTACTTTCCGGCTACTAAATGAACATCAGTTAGTGCTAAATATGGCTGCTAGAATTCTGACTAGAACCAAAAACTTTGATCAGCCTCCCTACACTGGCTTCCTGTCAAGGCAAGGGATGATTTCAATGTTTTACTGCTAACCTACATAGCATTACATGGGCTTGCTCCTACCTATCTTTCCGATTTGGTCCTGCCGTACATACCAACACGTATGCTATGGTCACAAGACGCAGGCCTCCTAATTGTCCCTAGAATTTCTAAGCAAACAGCTGGAGGCAGGGCTTTCTCCTATAGAGTTGTGCCATGGCGGAGATCTTTGTGGGCTATACTCGGCCTTGTCTCAGTATGGTAAGTTGGTGGTTGAAGATATCCCTCTAGTGGTGTGGGGGCTGTGCTTTGGCAAAGTGGGTTGGGATATATCCTGCCTGTTTGGCCCTGTCCGGGGGTATCATTGGATGGGGCCACAGTGTCTCCTGACCCCTCTAGTCTCATCCTCCAGTATTTATGCTGCAGTAGTTTGTGTCGGGGGGCTACGGTCAGTCTGTTATATCTGGACTATTTCTCCTGTCTTATCCGGTGTCCTGTGTGAATTTAAGAATGCTCTCTCTAACCCTCTCTTTTTCTCTTTCTTTATTTCTCTCTCTCGGAGGACCTGAGCCCTAGGACCATGCCTCAGGTCTATCTGGCATGATGACTCCACCTGGCTGTGCTGCTGCTCCAGTTTCAACTGTCCAGCCTGCGGCTATGGAGCCCTGACCTGTTCACTCTGTTTACTATTATTTGACTATGCTGGTCATTTATGAACGTTTGAACATCTTGGCCATGTTCTCTTATAATCTCCACCTGGCACCGCCAGAAGAGGACTGGCCACCCCTCATAGCCTGGTCCCTCTCTAGGTTTCTTCCTAGGTTCCTGCCTTTCTAGGGAGTTTTTCCTAGCCACCGTGCTTCTACACCTGCATTGCTTGCTGTTTGGGGTTTTAGGCTGGGTTTCTGTACAGCACTTTGATATATCAGCTGATGTAAGAAGGGCTATATAAATACATTCGATTTGAAATTATTTGATATTACCCTCCAAGCTAATCATTAAGCTTGGAGGCCTGGGTCTGAACCCCACCCTATGCATTGATCTTCAACACAGGGGCCCATAAGTGTCCCTGCTCAGCCCCCTCCTGTACTCCCTGTTCACCCATGACTGCGTGAAAAAGCACGCCTCCAACTCAATCATCAAGTTTGCAGATGGCACAACAGTACTAGGCCTGATTACCAATAATGATGAGAAAGCCTACAGGGAGGAGGTGAGGGCCCTGGGAGAGTGGTGCCAGGAAAATAACCTCTCACTCAATGTCAACAAAACAATGGAGCTGATCGTGGACTTCAGGAAACAGCAGAGGGAGCAAAAAACAACAACATTCAGTTACATTGTCTGTCTAACTTCCTGAATGATAACTTCTTTCACTGACGATCTGAAATGGTCCACCAACACAGACAGTGTGGTGAAGAAGGCGCAACAGAGCCTCTTCAACCTCAGGAGGCTGAAGAAATTTGGCTTGGCCCCTAAAACCCTCACAAACGTTTAGATGCACAATTGAGAGCATCCTGTCGGGCTGTATCACCACCTGGTACGGCAACTGCACCTCCCGCAACCGCAAGGCTCTCCAGAGGGTGGTGCAGTCTGCCCAACGCATCACCGGGGGCAAACTACCTGCCCTCCAGGACATATACAGCACCCGATGTCACAGGAAGGCCAAAAAGATCATCAAGGACGTTAACCACAGAGCCACTGCCTGTTCACCCTGCTATTATCCAGAAGGCAAGGTCAGTACAGGTACATCAATGCTGGAACCGAGAGACTGAAAAACAGCTTCTATGTCAAGGCCATCACACTGTTAAATAGCCATCACTACCTGGCTTCCACCCGGTTACACAGCCCTGCACCTTAGAGGTTGCTGCCTATATACAGTGCCTTGCGAAAGTATTCGGCCCCCTTGAACTTTGCGACCTTTTGCCACATTTCAGGCTTCAAACATAAAGATATAAAACTGTATTGTTTTGTGAAGGATCAACAACAAGTGGGACACAATAATGAAGTGGAACGACATATATTGAATATTTCTAACTTTTTTAACAAATCAAAAACTGAAAAATTGGGCGTGCAAAATTATTCAGCCCCCTTAAGTTAATACTTTGTAGCGCCACCTTTTGCTGTGATTACAGCTGTAAGTCGCTTGGGGTATGTCTCTATCAGTTTTGCACATCGAGAGACTGAATTTTTTTCCCATTCCTCCTTGCAAAACAGCTCGAGCTCAGTGAGGTTGGATGGAGAGCATTTGTGAACAGCAGTTTTCAGTTCTTTCCACAGATTCTCGATTGGATTCAGGTCTGGACTTTGACTTGGCCATTCTAACACCTGGATATGTTTATTTTTGAACCATTCCATTGTAGATTTTGCTTTATGTTTTGGATCATTGTCTTGTTGGAAGACAAATCTCCGTCCCAGTCTCAGGTCTTTTGCAGACTCCATCAGGTTTTCTTCCAGAATGGTCCTGTATTTGGCTCCATCCATCTTCCCATCAATTTTAACCATCTTCCCTGTCCCTGCTGAAGAAAAGCAGGCCCAAACCATGATGCTGCCACCACCATGTTTGACAGTGGGGATGGTGTGTTCAGGGTTATGAGCTGTGTTGCTTTTACGCCAAACATAACATTTTGCATTGTTGCCAAAAAGTTCAATTTTGGTTTCATCTGACCAGAGCACCTTCTTCCACATGTTTGGTGTGTCTCCCAGGTGGCTTGTGGCAAACTTTAAACAACACTTTTTATGGATATCTTTAAGAAATGGCTTTCTTCTTGCCACTCTTCCATAAAGGCCAGATTTGTGCAATATACGACTGATTGTTGTCCTATGGACAGAGTCTCTCACCTCAGCTGTAGATCTCTGCAGTTCATCCAGAGTGATCATGGGCCTCTTTGCTGCATCTCTGATCAGTCTTCTCCTTGTATGAGCTGAAAGTTTAGAGGGACGGCCAGGTCTTGGTAGATTTGCAGTGGTCTGATACTCCTTCCATTTCAATATTATCGCTTGCACAGTGCTCCTTGGGATGTTTAATGCTTGGGAAATCTTTTTGTATCCAAATCCGGCTTTAAACTTCTTCACAACAGTATCTCGGACCTGCCTGGTGTGTTCCTTGTTCTTCATGATGCTCTCTGCGCTTTTAACGGACCTCTGAGACTATCACAGTGCAGGTGCATTTATACGGAGACTTGATTACACACAGGTGGATTGTATTTATCATCATTAGTCATTTAGGTCAACATTGGATCATTCAGAGATCCTCACTGAACTTCTGGAGAGAGTTTGCTGCACTGAAAGTAAAGGGGCTGAATAATTTTGCACGCCCAATTTTTCAGTTTTTGATTTGTTAAAAAAGTTTGAAATATCCAATAAATGTCGTTCCACTTCATGATTGTGTCCCACTTGTTGTTGATTCTTCACAAAACAATACAGTTGTATATCTTTATGTTTGAAGCCTGAAATGTGGCAAAAGGTCGCAAAGTTCAAGGGGGCTGAATACTTTCGCAAGGCACTGTAAATAGACTGGCCACTTTAATGATGGAACACTAGTCACTTCAATAATGTTTAAATAAATGTTTACACACCGCTTTACTCAGCATATATGTATATACTATATTATTTTCTACTGTATTTTAGTCAATGCCATTCTTTTATTTTTATTTTTGTGTCTATTGTTGTGATTTGTTACTATTGCACTGTTAGATACTACTGCACTGCACTTCACTGTTGGCGCTAGGAACAGAAGCATTTTTCATTACACCCACAATAATAGTAGCTAAATATGTGTATGTGACCAATACAAGTTGATTTGATTTGAAGCCACTCCTGCGTTGTCTTGGCTATGTGCTTAAGGTATTTGTCCTATTGGAAGGTGAATCTTTGCCCCCAGTCAGAGGACCTGAGCGCTGTAGAGCAGGTTTTCATCAAGGATCTCTGTACTTTTCTCCGTTCATCTTTTCCTCAATCCTGACTAGTCTCCCAGTCCCTGCCATTGAAAAACCTCCCCACAGCATAATGCTGCCACCACCATGCTTTACCGTAGGGATGGTGCCAGGTTTCCTCCAGATGTGGCGCTTGGCATTCAGACCAAACAGCTCAATCTTGGTTTCATCAGACCAGAGAATCTTGATTCTCATGGTCTGAGAGTCTTTAGGTGTGCCTTTTACTGAGGAGTGGCTTCCGTCTGGCCCCTCTACCATAAAGGCCTGATTGTGGAGTGCTGCAGAGACGGTTGTCCTTCTGGATAGTTCTCCCATCTCCACAGAGGAACTCTAGAGCTCTGTCAGAGTGACCAACGGGTTCTTGGCCACCTCCCTGATCAAGGCCCTTCTCCCCCGATTACTCAGTTTGGCCAGGCGGTGGTTCCAAACGTCTTCCATTTAAAAATAATAATATATATATATATATTATTTTATAAATATATATTTATTTTACCCCATTTTTCTCCCCAATTTCGTGGTATCCAATTGGTAGTAGTTACAGTCTTGTCTCATTGCTTTAACCCCCGTACGGACTCGGGAGAGGCGAAGGTCGAGAGCCATGTGTCCTCCGAAACACATCCAACCTAGCCGCACTGCTTCTTGACACAATGCACATCCAACCACAGCTAGCACTGTGATGCAGTGCCTTAGACCACTGCGCCACCCGGGAGGCTCAACTTCTTCCATTTAAGAATGATGGAGGCCACTGTATTCTTCACGGCCTTCAGTGCTGCAGAAATGTTTTGGTACCCTTCCCCAGATCTGTGCCTCGACACAACCCTGTCTCGGAGCTCTAGGGACAATTCCTTCAAGCTCATGGCTTGGTTTTCGCTCTGACATGCACTGTCAACCTTATATGGACAGGTTTGTGCCTTTCCAAATCATGTCCAATCAATTTGATTTACCACAGGTGGACCAATCAAGTTGTAGAAACATCTCACAGATGATCAATGGAAACAGGATGCACCTGAGCTCAATTTCGAGTGTCATAGCAAAGGGTCTGAATACTCATGTATATAAGGTATTTCTGTTTCTTATATTTAATACATTTACAAAAAATCAAACACTTTTTCGCTATGTCTTTGTGGGGTATTGTGTGTAGATTGCTGAGGAATAGTTTTTATTTCATCAATTTTAGAATAAGGCTGTAATGTAACAAAATGTGGAAAAAGTCAAGGAGTCCGAGTACCTTCCGAAGGCACTGTATGTCTTATAAGCACGTACTGACAATGTTTGAATGTAGCCTTCCTATCTGGGTGTGCTAAGTATGTTAGCACACCCTATCTGGTGTGCTAAGCTAGGTGTGAGTGCTAGTTAGCTAGCTAGCATAGCTAACGCCAATGCAAGCTGTACAAAGACTCAGTCCCTAAGCACTTAATCAAGTGGCCTCTTACTGATGTGATCATTAGAGTCTGCAAGTGTTTTGGCATTGAGACAATGCACACTGACATCCCAATTGCCACTATCAAAATTCAAAAAAACTAAATCCATTCAGGAGCAGTGTCTCCCATGACCTGTCAGCTGTCTCATGCATTGTTTCAAGTAATGTCTGTCAGGCTTCGGAGAGTGATGTGTGTGGAGTCAGAGCAGAGGATTCGGAAACACCATTTATTCCGGAACAATCACAGTGAACAAAAGAGGGTAACGCCGAACACAGGCATCAAACATTCCAAAAGTACATTACCGGTACATACGCTGTACAGCGGAAATAAATGACCGGAAAACAAGCCCACACAAACACAGGCGGGCTAACTGAACTTAAATAACCCCAACCCAACACCCCAAACAAGGAACAGGTGAAACCAATTAGACCAAACAAAACGAAAATGGGAAAAAAATGAGCTAAACAAGACGCACCTCCAACAACACATAACACCTCACATTATTTTGCCCAAAAAGAATGATAACTTCTCACCCAGTGGCATAAGGGCTTTTAGGTGAGTGCTGATGCCGCCCCATGAAAAGCAGTGCCCACTTTGCCAAAGGCAGGGGCACACAATATTTAGCTTGCCCATGACCTGTGTGCCTCTCCAGGGTGCTGTTGGAGAGGTGCAGGTCAGCGGCACTCCACCAAAGCTCAGTCAAATTAATTGAACATAAATCATGTAGCCTACGGTAGAAAGAGTAGTAGCCTGTTGTTTTTCTGTAGCCCATAGACTGGACCACATGTATTACAATGTCATGAGACAGACACTTAAATCATTAACTTCAGTTAATGAGGAGAGAGAGTGCAAGAAAAAGTCAACTAAAAAGGCAAGCAGGCTTTGGAGAGACTGCAGCATAATCAAACAGTGATGGACAGCAAATGGTGCTGAAAGTAATTAATTTCAACAACTGTCTTAATTTTAATTCGACTTCACTAACAACAAGAGGTCTTTGTTGGAGCCTATTTCCTCCTATTAAAAAAAAAATGAGGTAGTCCTACCTGTTTGACAGACGTAATTAAGCCATCCATAGATTTATTGGTATAGCCAAATCCTCCAATACTGACACCATGCACTCCTTATATACATCTGTGTCTGGGAGGGGCTTGATGTGTTTGGTTACAACCAGGGCTCTAATTGAGTGAGGGTATGCCATACCCTTTGTTAAAGAAAGTCAAACGATATCTACCGTATTGTTGGCTTTATATTTTGCGTTCAATAACAATGCTTATCTCCGTGATGCCTTCTGCTAGAAATAAGCTTTAAAATGCCCCCGAAAGAGGTGACTCAGACACATGTGGGGATATTGATTAATCTCTTTGACATTCTGAAGTTGAGCTGCAGCCTTCAAAATTCAATCAGACAAAAAAATGGACTATTCTGTCCCTATTAATTGAACGTTTCACTTTCTGAAAAGAGATGTTTAAACCCAGGCAGTTTTTGGGGAGCACTTATGTTGTTGGGTTAAGCAATAGAAGCTTCCATTGTTATCTGGTGGTCGAGCCTATGTCTAGATGGAAAGCTAACTGTTACGAATCCCTTTTGGCCCGACAGTCTAGGGGGGATGGTAATGAGACCCGTAACATAACTCATGTAAATTATAATTGTGACAAAGTAAAAGTGTGAACGTAATAACCAGGACAACTGAAATTATACCGTCAAACTCAGGGTTTATTGTAAAACACACGGTAATGGGGGGAGCAGGAAAAGGGGCTGAGCTGGACCCAAGGAAAGAAACAATAAATATGCAAAAACACCCCTAAGCTAGACTAGCCTACTTTAACAACAGCTAACTAACCAAAAATACAGTGGGTGGTCCACCCAGTTCTAACTAGTGTGTTTAACAAAGTTTACCTACGGGTAGTGTATGCCCATGGGCGACTTGTCTTGTTTTCCCCTTTTCCCACCAGCAACAAACAAACACCATAACCAAAACAATACTCACAGGTGATGACAAAGTGCTATGGAGGTGCTCAAACAAAAGAGAGGTTAATTAATACACAGAGAGCGAGCGAAGAACAGAGATCTACAAACATGGCATTTACAAAGAGACTGAGAGCCTGAAATCTACAAAGAACAGAGATCTACCAACATGGGATTTACAAAGAGATTGAGCTCTAGAGCAAACAAATGATGGGGTTTTTAAACCATGGGGAAGGAACTGTGATAGGGTAGGAAACAGGAGGAGGTGTGTCTTTTGATTGATGGGTTGATTGTTGACTGATTGGGGAGTGATGATTTTCACCTGGGAGGGGAGACGGAGAGAAAAGAAACACACACACACAGGATACACACACACACAGGATAATGGTATCCGTAACACTAACTTTTTAAAGTTCCATGCTTATATTCATAAGAATGTCTAAGATTTCATGATTCGCAAACAACGACTGTTTCATTGCAAACAAGACATTTCTTTGTCCATTGTTCCCTGAAACTTTTATTTTCATGATCTACCTTTCTTTTGAGACTTTTTCAGAGCAACATTTTCTCTTGATTGCAAGCAGTTTTTCACAATGTACACTGAGTGTACAAAACATTAGGAACACCTTCCTAATATTGAGTTGAAAATCCTTTCGAAACAGTTGAGCGTGAAAAATCCAGCAGCATTGCAATTCTTGACACATTCAAACCGGTCTGCGTGTGCCTGACACCTACTACCATTCCCCGTTCAAAGGCACTTCAATCTTTTGTCTTGCCAATTCACCCTCTGACTGGCACACTTGTCTCAAGACTTAAAAATCCTTCCTTAACCTATCTCCTCCCCTTCATCTACACTGATAAAAGTGGATTTAACAAGTGACATCAATAAGGGATCATAGTTTTCACCTGGTCAATCAATGTCATGGAAATAGCAGGCGTTCCTAATGTTTTGTATATAGAAATATACAGTAGATTTGTATATAGTTTATGTTTATCCAACATTCCACTCCTTGTACTCTGTCATTACAAAACATATTTGAAACATGACAAGTGATAGAATGTACAGAATAGTACCCAGGCTAGGTGTATGAACATTTTTGGGGATACGTATCCCCTCGTCACTGACGATTTTAACATGTAAATCTTGGTGGGGCAAACAAAATAAATGTGGAATGCATGCCAGCAAAGCCACTACACAACACTAAATAACACAGTAATTGCACTATAACGGTGACAAATGGTGCCCGCAAACTGTTAGAGTCACAACACCTCACCAATGCACAACGGTGCGTTCTCAGCCCTCTCCTGCACTCCCTGTTCACCCATGATTGTGTGGCCATGCACACCTCCAACTCAATCATCAAGTTTGCATACGTCACTACAGTGGCAAGCTTGATTACCAACAACGACAAGATGGCCTACAGAGAGGAGGTGAGGGCCCTCGGAGTGTGGTGTCAGGAAAACAACCTCACACTCAACATCAACAAAACAAAGGAGATGATTGTGGACTTCAGGAAACAGCAGAGGGAGCACCCCCCTATCCACATCGACGGGACAGTAGTGAAGAAAGAGGAAAGTTTTAAGTTCCTCGGCGTACACATCACAGACAAACTGAAATGGTCCACCCACACAGAAAGCGTGGTGAAGAAGGCACAACAGTGCTTCTTGAACCTCAGGAGGTTGAAGAAATTTGAAGAAATTTGGCTTGTCACCAAAAACACTCACAAACATTTACAAATGCACAATCGAGAGCATCCTGTCGGGCTGTATCACAGCCTGGTATGGCATCTGCTCCGCCCACAACCGCAAAGCTCTCCAAGGCCCGCACAACACATCACCGGGGGCAAACTACCTGCCCTCCAAGACACCTACACCACCCGATGTCACAGTAAGGCCAAAAATCATCAAGGGCAACAACCACCCGAGCCACTGCCTGTTCACCCCGCTATCATCCAGAAGGCGAGGTCAGTACAGGTGCATCAAAGCTGGGACCGAGAAACTGAAAAATAGCTTCTATCTCAAGGCCATCAGACTGTTAAACAGCCATCACTAACATTGAGTTGCTGCTGTCAACATACTGACTCAAATCTCTAGCCACTTTAGATGTAATAAGTGTATCACTAGTCACTTTAAACAATGTCACTTTATATAATGTTTACATACCTTACATTACTCATCTCATATGTACAGTGGGGCAAAAAAGTATTTAGTCAGCCACCAATTGTGCAAGTTCTTCCACTTAAAAGATGAGAGAGGCCTGTCATTTTCATCATAGGTACAAAATGAGAAGAATTAAAACAGAAAATCACATTGTAGGATTTTTAATGAATTTATTTGCAAATTATGGTGGTCAATAACAAAAGTTTCTCAATACTTTGTTATATACCCTTTGTTGGCAATGACAGAGGTCAAACATTTTCTGTAAGTCTTCACAAGGTTTTCACACACTGTTGCTGGTATTTTGGCCCATTCCTCCATGCAGATCTCCTCTAGAGCAGTGATGTTTTGGGGCTGTTGCTGGGCAACACAGACTTTCAACTCCCTCCAAAGCTGTTCTATTGGATTCTGTTAGACTGTGGCAGGATGCCCTTGGCACCCACCAGAACCACAACATAGTTTACCTTGGTCCTGCACCATTGTCCTTTCATGATGGCCAATTTAGCCCCTGCAGTCCCAAATTGGGTGAGAACGTGGTCCATTTCGTTGAGGTGATGTGACCAAGTCTCACGAGAATGTCGTCCATGTAGATTATCGTCCCCTTAGAGGCTGTGTCTGGCATTGCCTTGTGCAGGAAGATGTTGAACTCTGAGGGGGAGTTCACATACCCGAATGGGCAACGATTGAACGTGAAGAGCTTGTTCGAGAAAGAGAAAGCCAACTTGTGTTGGTCACGAGGGTAGACTGTCATGGTCCAGAAACCATTCGCCACGTTGACGGTGGAGAAGTACTTGGCGTTTGCCACCTTTGGCCAACGAGCACTTGGCGTTATTCATTGGCCAACGAGACAACGGAACCAGTTTGTTGAGTTGTCTATAGTCAACAGTAAGACGCCATTTACCATTGTGGTTTTAGAACGGGCCACACGGGAGCGCTGTACGTACTGTTACATTCCCTGATTATCCGTTTAGCTAATAAGGAATCGATAATCTCTTGTACCGCTGCGTATGCAGCGAGCGGGATTTTGTATCGTCTAACAAACGTAGGAGTTAGCCAACATCCCAAAGACAAGGCATGTTGTTTTGGCTGTGCCAAAGACCAAAGAACTTGGTGTATGGTATCGAGTTTAACACCCAATCTTACCAATCTTACCAAAATGTCCGCTCCCACATAGACTGTATGTGGGAGGTCCGTGACAACCAGTAGGTAGTGAGATACTTCCTTGGTTCCAATGCGGATCGATAGCGCACACACCCCTACTGCGGTGTCGTCTGGGGAGTTGTTCCCAGTGGAAATCTAAATGTTTTCGGCACAAGTTAGCTGTTTTCGAAATTGCCTTGAATATTTCCAAACTGATTGTGGATTTTTCTGACCAGGTTGCCAGTCTGGCATCCTCAACCATAGTGCCGTTTAGGCACACGTCGGCTGGTGAATCACCCAAGCCACACATGTTCGTTGAAGTTCCGAGTTGAACTCACCTTGTCATTTGCCACCAATGGCGGGCTCAAGTTCACCAGGTTTGCTTCAGATGCTGACGTTGAACCCACGTCGTTGCATAGTGTATGGCAGGTAGCCTTGGAAGAATGCGGTGAAGTCAACAGAGTTGGCATAGGTGTTTGTGACCAGATCTTTTTTATTTTTATTTAACCTTTATTTAACCTTTATTTAACCAGGCAAGTCAGTTAAGAACAAATTCTTATTTTCAATGACGACCTAGGAACAGTGGGTTAATTAACTTCTTGCTCCTACTTGAGACGCAGATGTCTCAAGTAGACACCTGGAAATGCAAATGCGCTACGCTAAATGCTAAATGTACTCGTTAAAACTCAAACGTTCATCAAAATTCACATGCAGGGTATTGAATTAAAGCTACACTCGTTGTGAACCTAGCCAACAAGTCAGATTTTTAAAATGCTTTTCGGCGAAAGCATGAGAAGCTATTATCTGATAGCATGCAACACCCCAAAATGCCTGAATGCGATGTAAACAAAGATATAGCTTAGCCGGCGCTACACAAAACGCAGAAATAAAATATAAAACATTCATTACCTTTGACGAGCTTCTTTCTTGGCACTCCTATATGCCCCATAAACATCACTATTGGGTCTTTTTTTCGTTTAAATCGGTCCATATATACCCAAAATAGCTTTCTATGGAAGCTGTGTCATTCAGAAAAAAACATTGTTTTTAAACGCTGCGTCATTTTTTAAAATTAAAAAAGTCGATGATAAACTTTCACAAAACACTTCGAAATACTTTTGTAATCCAACTTTAGGTATTAGTAAACGTTTATAATCTATCAAAATGATTACAGGGCGATGTATATTCAATAGCTCCTCGTTTTCAAATCAATGGCTGCCAATGTGCACATTCAAAACATCCTGGTGGAGACCGGAAGAAATGGAATCCAGTTAGTTGGATTTACCAAGAAAAAAGTCCCTTGAAAATGACGACAATGGCGACATCGTGTGGAATCTGTAGGAATTGCATGCAGATCCATAATTAATTTTGTGCCCTTTTAACAACCCATGAAAGTGACGCATGGAAATTATTTTTAGCTTTCAGAGAGCAGTTTTTCTTGCGTTTTTTGATGAAACAAACGATCTGTTATAGTCACAGCCGTGATTTAACCAGTTTTAGAAACTTCAGAGTGTTTTCTATCCACACATACTAATCATATGCATATACTATATTCCTGGCATGAGTAGCAGGACGCTGAAAAGTTGCGCGATTTTTAACAGAATGTTCGAAAAAGGAGGGGGTAGACTTAAGAGGTGTTCAGGGGCAGAACGACAGATGTGTACCTTGTCAGCTCAGAGGTTTGAACTTGCAACCTTCCGGTTACTAGTCCAACACTCTAACCACTAGGCTACCCTGCTGCCCCTTTTGTTTAGAGGTCACATTTTCCAACTTTCTCACCTGGTCTTTCTCATCCTTCATTAAATCAGTGACTTCAATGAGTTCTGCTGTTTTGTCCTCCAACTTGATCATTGTGTTCATTAACGTCTTGATGCACCCATCTCGTTAGTGGAATCATTTTCGTCAACATCCGCTGAATTGCAGAGCGCCAAATTCAAATTAAATTACTAAAAATGTTTAATTTTCATGAAATCACAAGTGCAATATAGCAAAACATAGCTTAACTTGTTGATAATCCACCTGGCGTGTCAGATTTTTAAAAAGCTTTTTGGCGAAAGCATACCAAACGTTTATGTAAGGACATCTCTCTCAGCAGACAAAACATTACAAACAGCTAGCAGCCAAGTAGATTGGTCACGAAAGTCAGAAAAGCAGTAAAATGAATCGCTTACCTTTGATGATCTTCGGATGTTTGCACTCACGAGACTCCCAGGTACACAATAAATGTTGTTTATTACTTTTTGTTCCATAAAGATTATTTTATATCCAAAATACCTCCATTTGGTTGGCGTGTTATGTTCAGAAATCCACAGGCTCCAGCGGTCACAACCGGGCAGACGAAAATTCCAAATAGTAGCCGTAAAGTTCATAGAAACATGTCAAACGTTTTTTATAATCAATCCTCAGGTTGTTTTTACAATATATAATCTATAATATTTCAAGCGGACTGTACCTTCTTCAAAAGAAGAGAGAGAGAAAATGTCTGATCCAAGCTGTTGCGCATGCAAAACACTGCTGGCACCCAGCCATACAATGACGCGATGTGATCTTTCTCGCTCATTTTTCAAAATAAAATCGTGAACTATGTCTAAAGACTGTTCATAACATGTGGAAGCCATAGGAAAAGGAATCTGGTTGATATCCATTTAAATGGAGCGAAGGCATGCAATGGATCAGAGAGCTTTCAGGAAAAACAGCACTTCCGGGTTGGATTTTCCTCAGGTTTTTGCCTGCAATATAAGTTTTGTTATACTCACAGACAAATATTTTTAACAGTTTTGGAAACTTTAGAGTGTTTTCTATCCTAATCTGACAATTACAGTGCTGACAATGTTGACCTAAATGACTAACAATGATAAATACAATCCACCTGTGTGTAATCAAGTCTCCGTATAAATGCACCTGCACTGTGATAGTCTCAGAGGTCCGTTAAAAGCGCAGAAAGCATCATGAAGAACAAGGAACACACCAGGCAGGTCCGAGATACTGTTGTGAAGAAGTTTAAAGCCGGATTTGGATACAATAAGATTTCCCAAGCTTTAAACATCCCAAGGAGCACTGTGCAAGCGATAATATTGAAATGGAAGGAGTATCAGACCACTGCAAATCTACCAAGACCTGGCCGTCCCTCTAAACTTTCAGCTCATACAAGGAGAAGACTGATCAGAGATGCAGCCAAGAGGCCCATGATCACTCTGGATGAACTGCAGAGATCTACAGCTGAGGTGGGAGACTCTGTCCATAGGACAACAATCAGTCGTATATTGCACAAATCTGGCCTTTATGGAAGAGTGGCAAGAAGAAAGCCATTTCTTAAAGATATCCATAAAAAGTGTAGTTTAAAGTTTGCCACAAGCCACCTGGGAGACACACCAAACATGTGGAAGAAGGTGCTCTGGTCAGATGAAACCAAAATTGAACTTTTTGGCAACAATGCAAAACGTTATGTTTGGCGTAAAAGCCACACAGCTCATCTCCCTGAACACACCATCCCCACTGTCAAACATGGTGGTGGCAGCATCATGGTTTGGGCCTGCTTTTCTTCAGCAGGGACAGGGAAGATGGCTAAAATTGATGGGAAGATGGATGGAGCCAAATACAGGACCATTCTGGAAGAAAACCTGATGGAGTCTGCAAAAGACCTGAGACTGGGACGGAGATTTGTCTTCCAACAAGACAATGATCCAAAACATAAAGCAAAATCTACAATGGAATGGTTCAAAAATAAACATATCCAGGTGTTAGAATGGCCAAGTCAAAGTCCAGACCTGAATCCAATCGAGAATCTGTGGAAAGAACTGAAAACTGCAGTTCACAAATGCTCTCCATCCAACCTCACTGAGCTCGAGCTGTTTTGCAAGGAGGAATGGGAAAAAATTTCAGTCTCTCGATGTGCAAAACTGATAGAGACATACCCCAAGCGACTTACAGCTGTAATCGCAGCAAAAGGTGGCGCTACAAAGTATTAACTTAAGGGGGCTGAGTAATTTGGACTGAACTGAAAGTAAAGTGGCTGAATAATTTTGCACGCCCAATTTTTCAGTTTTTGATTTGTTAAAAAAGTTTGAAATATCCAATAAATGTCGTTCCACTTCATGATTGTGTCCCACTTGTTGTTGATTCTTCACAAAAAAATACAGTTTTATATCTCTATGTTTGAAGCCTGAAATGTGGCAAAAGGTCGCAAAGTTCAAGGGGGCCGAATACTTTCGCAAGGCACTGTATATGCATATTCTAGCTTCTGGGCTTGAGAAATAGGCCGTTTCATTTTGGGTACGTTTTTCATCCAAACATCAAAATACTGCCCCCTACATTCAACAGGTTTTAACTGATCGTCTTTGCTCTGCAGCTTTTGGAATAGAGCACTATTGCTTTGATTGGTTTCATTCACAGCTAAACTGGAGAGAACCTTCACAAGGCCTCCAGGCCTGATGGTCTATTTTGAAGGGAGTCCGTCACAATGTCTGCATTTTTCTCGCTTATGGCATCAAAATCTAACATTTTCAGCCCATCGGCATAGATAGGATTTGCATCGTTGCTGAGGTCAGCGATCAATCTTTCCGTGGGTGAAGATCCACTGATTAGATGAAAAATGGGTGGAAACCCATCTGATGGATTGCTCATTGTTATGATGATCAGTTATTTCAATTTACGTAATGTTTGGGTTTTTGAGTTGGAGGCTGCAAACACGATTTAACTCAGTTTGTAAATGTCAGTGAATGATCAAGACTGGGTCAGTCATGTGAGTTGGTTATTACTGAACTTGCTAAAACAGATTTCATAGATTAAATCGATTTTAATGATACATCTAACCTCTATAGGCTATTTGGGAATTCTAACTTGAATTCACCTGAAGAGTTGCTATCTCTAAGTACACATTGCAAAGTTTAACGATGTCTTATTGGCTAGAACACATTCGTTTGCGTATTATTCCAATAACCAACCTGGAAAGGTCGTGTAGCAATTTAACGTATGTATTCAATTGAATGAGACAATGATATCCAATCAGTTGAGACTGCTTAGATATCGTATAGCATAACCTGAATTATTTAAAAATAATTACTGGTGATTCTTCACCACCGGAGGTCACTGTTAACACAAGCTAAAATCGCCAAGGTACCAGTGAAGGTAGAATTTCACAATGCTGTTAAAAGGTCTCCCTAAACACAATTAAGCTGGTAAAACAGATTTATTAATCAATTTGAATGATTTGTCAACCCCGTATAGGCTAAAGGAATTTGCTTGAATTAACCTGAAATAGTTGCTATATCTAAGTTAATGTGGAACAGTTTAACCATGTCTCATTGGTTAGAACACATTAGTTTGTGTATTATTCCAATAACCAAACTGGAACCAGTACTTGAAAGTATACATGATCGCATGGGACACCAGGGGATAGAACACACACAGAACCTACTTAGACAGAGATGGGTTGGGATGTATGAAGATGTTGACAAAGATGCCACAGCCCAAAATACAGGCACCAATGAAACCCTTCCTAGCTTCACGGCCCCTTGAAGTTATTGCAGTGGATTTCACCATCCTGGATCCTGCGTCTGATGATCGTGAGAATGTGTTAGTGGTAACGGATGATTTCACTTAGTTCACTCAAGTGTTCCCTACTCATGACCAGTAAGGCGATACTACAGCAAAGGTCCTTCTCAAGGAGTGGTTCATGAAGTATGGGGTGCCTGAGAGATTGCACTCTGACCGAGGGAGAAATTTTGACAGTGAAGTCATCGCCGAGTTGAGTAAGCTTTATGGAAACCCGCATGACCCTCCATCACCCTGAGGGGAACGCTCAGTGCAAGAGGTTTAATAGAACGCTCCATGATCGTCTGCACGCACTGTCGCCAGAAAAGAAGTGCCTTTGGCCTGAGCAGTTACCAGAGTTGGTGTATGCCTACAATGTGACGCCCCATTTCACCACTGGGTACTCGCCGTACTACCTGCTTTTCGTGGTCCATCAACACCTTCCAGTTGATGCTGTGTTAGGTCAAGAGTTGGTGCTCGACAAGAAACATAACTGGTTGGCTGTTCACCAGGAGCGTTTGAACAAGGCACACAAAAGTGCAAGAGAGTGCACAGAACAAAAAGCATCAGAGAGACTTGAACAAAGTGTACTGTCCAGCCATTGATGTAGGCCAGCTGGTTTACTTACGCCACAGACCTAAGGATAGAAACAAGATTCAGGATGCCTGGGGCCCTACTCTGTATAGAGTGATCGAAGTACAGGGTACTACACATGCCGTCGAGCCGTTAGAGGCTGGGCCTGTAAAAACGGTTCATAGAGTTATTTCTAAGGCCATGTGTGAGTGACCATCCTGTCCCTGCTCCTAGGCTAGTGAAGAACAGTGCGCCAGTAACCCCCATCGGCCCTCCTGTTAAGTCTTTGCCAGAGCCCTCTACTCCTGAGTTTGTAGTGTTAGAGGAAATCTCCTATCCTAAGATAACTAGAGAGGAAAACACAGAACCTGTGGGTAACACTGATAGTGACAGTTATTTTTCCGGAAAATGAAGATGTTACTGAGGAACAAGATGTTTCTGATCCATGCAAATGATTCAGTGAATGAACCAGAGATTGAAGTGCCTATTCCTGCTCCGCGCAGAAGTACCACACTCAAACCCATATAATGTTCCTAAATCAGCTTGTAATAATGCAGTTTCATTCAGTCCCGAAGTGTTGTCCCAGGTTTTAACCAGTCTGGGCACTGTATTCTTCAGAGAAGCTGTAAGAGAAGTTAGGAAATTGTGCTAAGTCACCGAGGAGGTTGACTTTGTAGCAGGGGAGAATGTAGCCATGTGGTAAAAGCGCATATCTGTATTCCTTTATATCCACTATCCCTTTAAGAAACCCATAACTAAGGTCTGCAACTGGTTATGGGATTGCGCAGTGTGTAAGAGTGAGAGCCAGCAATTACACTGGAGAGCTGTTGAAATCCATTGTGGGTCTAACATTACTTTAGATGGGTAAATACCACTTTTTTCTTAATCTTGTACAGGAATATATCATATTTTGCATCATCTGCAGTGTATAAGAGTTTGTTTTGGAATATTTATGCCAGATTTATGCCTTATTGAAGAGAGAAGGAATTCTAGAAAGAAAACAAAGTGAGAAAACAACAGAACAAAACTAACATTATTTTTCTTGTACCCTGAAATATGTAACAATGAATTATTTTTATTTTCTATTTATGTTAGCCTGTTGATACTTTCAGATTGACATGAGGATGTGCTTTCCAAACCACGTTGTGAAGTTGATGATAACATTATTTGAAGCGTGAGTGATTATCAGAATTACATTCTATTTTGTGTAAAGCTTCAGGGTGTTGCTTTTTGTTTTATTTTTTAATTGTAATTTATCTGTTGATATGACATTTCCTCCAGTGCTGTATGGGTGAGATGAGGATCTACTGTTCCATGTGGGGTCAGGGTATCACGTGGACAGTGGGTTTAAAGTAGAGCCACTACCGTTTATGCATTTTATATTGTACTTATTGTTCTCAGGTTGTTTCTATGCACTTTACTAACAGATGTATTTCACTTGATTGTGATTCAGACTGAACTTTACTTTATGGTGACTTCATCTTGTGGTAATTTCCCTTCTACGTTATCCTATTTTAAATGTAATCTTCAACAGAGTAAACAATCCCAAATTAGTTTGTGTCCTGTGCTGGGTTTACTTTTTCCAGGCTACATGACGATGCATAGATATTAAACAGCGAGTATCAGCAGTGTAAAAACAAAGGGGGAGGGTCAATGTAAATGTCCATTTGATTAATTGTTCAGCAGTCTTATAGCTTGGGGGATAGAAGCTGTTAAGGAGCCTTTTGGACCTAGACTTGGTGATCTGGTACCGCTTGCCATGCGGTAGCAGAGAGAACAGTCTATGACCTGGGTGACTGGAGTCTTTGACAATTCTTTGGTCCTTCCTCTGACACCGCCTAGTATATAGGTCCTGGATGGCAGGAAGTTTGGCCCCAGTTTTTATATTGGGACGTATGCACTACCCTCTGTAGCGCCTTACAGTCGGATGCCAAGCAGTTGCCATACCAGGTGGGGATGCAAATGGTCAGGATGCTCTCGATGGTGCAGCTGTACAACTTCTTGAGGATATGAGGACCCATGCCAAATCTTTTCATTCTCCTGAGGGGGAAAAGGTGTTGTTCCCTCTTCACGACTGTCTTGATGTGTTTGGACCATGATAGTTGGTTGATGATGTGGACACCAAGGAACTTGAAACTCTTTCATTGAAGAGGAGATCCAGCAGCCTGTAACGTTTGTGAAAAGGGAAATGGTAGACTAAGGGGTAGTGAATTGAATTTCCTTTACTGTTCCACAGTGCCTTTTCTTTAATCGGCATATGCAAACGTGAGTACATTACCTTGAAAACTACTGTCAGGCATCTTGGACGTAGTCTCAGAGCTAGGTCAGGGGTGACCTCATTGAAGAGGAGATCCAGCAGCCTGTAGTGTTTGTGAAAAGGAAAATGGTAGACTAAGGGGTAGTGAATTTAATTTCCTTTACTGTTCCAGAGGGCCTTTTCTGGAGAGGTTTTAAATGTAGTCTACATGAAATATGCGTATTAAAATCCCATGTTTATTTTTGGAATGTTTGTGTTTCTGAATGGTGATCAAACACTATAAAATATGGTGATTATTTACGTTCATTACGCAGCATCCACCATATTATACACCATTTTATTTCCAAATCAAAAAAATACTACACATCTATATCATCAATGTTAGCTAACTCAAAAGAGAATACGCTTTACAATGTGATTTTTAAATTTTATGCACCGAAAGAGATACATAGAAATCCGATTGTAAAACCTGTTCTCTTTTGAGTCATATATTTTACTAACAGCTAGCTAGCTAACTAACTCAGTGAACACAAGGATATAGAGGTTATTGTCAGAGATATAACATTAGCTCATTGACAAATAAATTAGTTAGCTAGCTAATAATCTCTACTATTCTATGTTAACTACTTACGGGATGACCAACGCTTGCTGCTGGGACTGTCATTGGCAACTCAAGTGTTGGGGACTTGTCATGTCCTTGGCTATGCCGGATTAAGTGATATGACATGCTATTCTATAAAATCATTTCTCTGTAATTAATATGACCTGATTAAGTTAATCAGGTAAATGTAATTAACTAGAAAGTCGGGGCACAACGAAATAATGTTTATAGAGCAGTTATCTTCCGAATAAACTCTTAAAGACCTAGTAATCTTTTACATCAATAGCAGTCAATATTTAATCGTGACTTTATTCAGTCTCATCTGAAAGTTGTAAATTCTTGGTCTTCACGAACCCTGGCTAACAAGTTGAATCAGCAATATAAAATTTGGCTTAATTATTTATTTACTAAATACCTAAATAATCACACAGAATTACATCTACACAGAATGGATCATACATTGATTACAAATTATGTCATAAAGAAAACGTCCCTGGTGTACGGAGCCGACATGACGGCTGGTTACACAAAGGAATTGGGTTGGGTTTGAATGAAAGAGGGGGAAGACTGAGGAACAAAAAGGTTTTGTGTCCCTATCGGGCCGTAGGCAGCTATGCTATCGTAAATACAGTATCTTATGCATTCTAAATAACCGCCGATTTGAAAAAGGAGAATGCAATAAATATTTACTCTGAGCTGCACTTCGGTAGATTGTTCGTAGATGGGAGGCCGGGTGGTCCGGCATGGATCTCTGGTCCTCTGAAGACTGTCTAGTGGTGAACTGGAGTGTGGTGGAATGTATACTCTGTCCGTCCTCTCCTAGCCCACATTTAGCGGGGGGGTAGCACTTCTTTAGTGAATAAGAGTTCAAAGTTCATACCAAGTTGCCATACTTTAAGCTCATGCTATATTCTGGCTGGTATAGTCGAAATTCATCCTTCCAGCGTGTAGGTCGTCACCTTCACATTGAAATTCGAGGCCAATTGCGTTAGGTTCTTGCTGATGTTGGCTTAGTTCTGTAGGTGGTCTTTGTCCTTTCAACGTGGGGACTGCAAGTCCGCACGTCCTTGGAACAGGAAGTTACATTTTCATCAACAGGTTTATTTAGTGGTGAAAGAAGGGCGTGTTTCATAGTTTATACAACCCATGTCTGTTCACTTGGGCGGGCCTCTGAGTGAGCAGAGTTTCTCTATGATAAACCGTTATCTCATTTAGGAGCTAAAATTACATTCCATCTTTTCACAAATAGTTTCATATTTAAAAATGTATATTGTACAACAATTCCATGTGAATCTGATAACTAGAATGTGTAGACTTTCCAAGATACAGTTTATGTCGTCCTATCATCAGTAATCATGTCTCAGACGCCAACTGAACTGACATCATATTCATTAAGTCCCAACGCATATTTTCAACTGGTTGGATTACCGAAATATGGTTCCGTTTCCCATCTTTTGATGTCACCAGACTCTCTGTCAATGTTAACAAAGGGATTTTCAATAGTCACAACGGTAGAGTAGAGAGAGGAAAAGGGGGAAAGGTATTTATGGGGGTCATAAACCTCCCCCTCAGGCCAACGTCATGACAGACTGCATCAGGCTTCAGTATCAGAAGCTTGGCGTACCCCATCCTTTTTTGCAGCAGGTTCAATGCACTCATCTGCAAAATGTGCTCTGCAAACAGTACTTTTTTGTGATCAACTTGGGTGCATCCTGAGCTTGGTAAATGAATGTAACACACTTTTCCCTTATTAAGTCTTCATTTCTGGGGAAGATAAAGAAATGTAAATTGCTTTTACAGCCTAAGACCGGTAGCTAGTTAGCTGACCTGTTGCTGAATCAGAAGATGTGGTGGCAACTTACAGGTAATGCACGCTACACATTCAAATGAGGGATGAGGATGACGTATAAACAAAGCATATCATTGGACACATTGATAATAAGTAGCTAGGCTCACATCATCCTAGCTTTGGCAAATCGAATCCGAGTAATTCAGCCTCAAGTCGGTTTCTTTACTTTGACTCTGTAAGGTTGAAAAGTCTAATTCAAGAGATAACATGCTATTCATGCAAGTACAAATAAAATTGTAGTATATTTTTGTAGCATATAAAACACAAGTTCCGAAGCTAGTTTGTTATTTACATATCTAGCCTCTCAATTTCCATCCTCATATAAAGAGACACGAGAAACAAACATAGCTACATGAAAGTCATTTTTTTATTTAACCAGGCAAGTCAGTTAAGAACAAATTCTTATTTACAATGATGGCTTACTGGGGAACAATGGGTTAACTGCCATGTTCAGGGGCAGAGCGACAGATTTTTACCTTGTCAGCTCAGGGATTCTATCCAGCAACCTTTCAGTTACTGGCCCAGCGCTCTAAGCACTAGGCTACTTATCGCCCCAGGGGAAGGTGAGAATGGTGTATTCATTGTTATTGCCTCTGGACTAAATTTTCAATTAACAGTGAAATGGAAATTGATACCCTATCAAATTCAATAAACTTTGGGCTAGATTACTCCTTAAGTGTTCCTTTGACTGTTATTAATATGCTTATCCAGATTTCTTAATCAGAACAGCATTACATATGTTGATTGTGCTGCAAGGAAAAGAGCTGGAGCATAACATTATTTCACAACACACTGGTCTGTCCACACAACACAACAAAGATGTTTTTGAAGGTTATAAATGTTTGCTTTTTTACCTAGTCTTTTGACACCTTGCAATGGCTTTGTCAGTGATCAAACCACGATGTCAATTTAAAGAATGTACTGTGTCATGAAGTGGCCCTTTCAGGGTATAGATTGTGGATTCCCTCCCCTCTCCCACTCTCTCTCCTGAAGCCAGGTTTTGTTATCTCAGGTCATAAATTCCTGGCAGAGACTCTCTCCCCCTGGTCATGCAGAAAGAAAGGGAGAGAGCGCAGAGAGAGAACAAAGGACTTCACTTGGCCAAACTCCTAAATCCCCAAACTGGGAGACAACAATATATCTACTTTTGAGAATGTGGGAAGGGTTGTGGACACTTAAGGGACAGTTATGACCAGTGTGTTTAATTTGGTGATTTCATAAAGGACAAGAAACACACATAACTGTATAACCTGTATAACCTAAGTGTACATTTCCCAGCTGTCAGATTTACATCTAAATATTGTGAAACGTATGTGATTAAACATGAAACAATTTGTGAAAAATGTAATGTAATGTTAACCTACTAAATGAGAGTATGGATTTTCATATAAAGATTAAATACTCAGTGGCCATGCCCACGTGAGCATAGACATTACGTCGGCGTCATGGACTGCTCTTTTCTACTGAAACTGTCACGCCCTGACCTTAGAGATCCTTTTTATGTCTCTATTTTGGTTTGGTCAGGGCGTGAGTTGGGGTGGTCATTCTATGTTTTGTGTCCAGAAACGGACCAAGCAGCGTGGTAAGGAGGAATGGACGTGAGAGGACATCCTAAATGGCAAAGTATCCTGGACATGGGAGGAGATCCTGGAGGGGAGGGATCGCCTGCCCTGGGAGCAGGTAGAAGCAGAGAGGAAGACAGAGCAGCAACAGTATGAGGGAACACGGCTGGCAAGGAAGCCCGAGAGGCAGCCCCCCCAAAAAAGTGTGGGGGGGAACACGGGTAGTGTGGCTGAGTCAGGTTGGAGACCTGAGCCAACTCCCCGTGCTTACCGTGGCAAGCATGTGACTGGTCAGGCCCCGTGCTATGGGGTGATGCGCACTGTGTCGAGGCTGAGCATTCACAGGCCGGTGTGCTTGGTGCCAGCGTCCCGCATTTGCCGGGTGGAAGCGGGCATCCAGCCAGAATGGGTGGTGCCAGCTCTGCGCTCGAGACCGCCAGTGCGCCTCCACGGCCCAGTGTATCCGGTGCCTCAGCCAAGGAAGAGGCCTCCTGTATGTCTCCCCAGCCTGGTGAGTCCTGTGCCTGCTCCCAGAACCAGGCCTCCTGTGTGTCTCCCCAGCTTGGTGAGTCCTGTGCCTGGGTCCAGTCTGGAGCTTCCAGCGACGCCCTCCAGTCCGGAGCTTCCAGAGACGCCCTCCAGTCCGGAGCTTCCAGCGACGCCCTCCAGTCCAGAGCCTACAGTGTCGCCCTCCAGTCCGGAGCCTCCAGTGTCGCCCTCCAGTCCGTGAGCCTCCAGTGTCGCCCTCCAGTCCGGAGCCTCCAGTGTCGCCCTCCAACGAGGGTGCCCAGTCCGGGACACGCAGCGAGGGTGCCCAGTCCGGGACACGCAGCGAGGGTGCCCAGTCCGGGGCCCGCAGCGAGAGTGCCCATTCCGGGGCCCGCAGCGAGAGTGCCCAGTCCGGGGCCCGCAGCGAAGGTGCCCATTCCGGGTCCCGCAGCGAGGGTGCCCAGTCCGGGGCCCGCAGCGAGGGTGCCTAGTCCGGGGCCCGCAGCGAGGGTGCTCAGTCCTGGGCCCGCAACGAGGGTGCCCAGTCCGGGGTCGGCGGCAAGGGTCCCCGCTCTAGAGGCGCCACCTAAGTGGGCCAAGCCAGAGGTGGAGCGGGGTCTACGTCCCGCACCAGAGCAGCCACCACGGATAGATGCCCACCCAGACCCTCCCCTATAGGTTTAGGTTTTGCGGCCGGAGTCCGCACCTAAAAGGACCTTAGAGATCCTTTTACTGTCTCTATTTTGGTTTGGTCAGGGTGTGAGTTGGGGTGGGCATTCTATGTTTTGTGTTTCTATAATTATCTATTTCTAGGTTTTGGCCGGGTATGGTTCTCAATCAGGGACAGCTGTCTATCGTTGTTTCTGATTGGGAACCATACTTAGGTACCCTTTTTCCCACCTGTGTTTGTGGAAGTTAACTTTGTTTGATGGCACAAGCCTTAAGCTTCACGGTTTGTTTCTGTATTGTTTATTGTTTTGTTGGCGACATCTACTATTAAAAGTATGTACTCTCACCACGCTGCACTTTGGTCCTCTTTTCCCAACGGCCGTCACAGAAATGCATAAAACCCACTCCTGATGAAATTCACACCACCTCAAACAAACCACTGTGTAAGCTAAGGTTGCAAATGGTTGAATTCCTAAGACCAAAACATGCCGGGTGACGCTGGTGTGTGAAGTGGTTTAAACTACAACTCTACCAAAGGACAAGACTATACCACGTGGAGCATCGGTTACACGGCTGGAAATGGTTAAACTCGGAGACTATCGATTTCTACAGAATAAGAGCAAATCTTGAACACGAATTACTAGTCTGCAGCTAGAAATTACGTAAACCTAGGACGAGAATACAGACAACCGCCGAAGCAACTCTTCTATGAGAATATTTCTGAATGGTACTCTGAAGTATCCAACACCTACAACCACAAAAGACTTTGTGACTTCAATGAAAGTTAACCAGAGACTCTGATGAACCCTACAGGGCGATCGAGGATTCCAATGAAAGTTAACCAGAGACTCTGATGAACCCTACAGAGCGATTGAGGATTCCAAGAGAGAAGACAATGACATACGGGCGTATATATAAATACATTGCAAGTATTCTCGAATGAGCGGCCGTTCATGTGCAAAGGATTAGCAATTCAATGAATATAATTATAGACTGTGTGTAATGAATCCATTTGTCTTTCCCGCTCTTTCTCGGTCCCTCCCCTTTCCCTTTGTCTGCCAAGCTGTCATATTGGCTTAGCCCACTAGGGACTTTTCTATCATTGTTAGTAACCAATATCTACTGTTTGTTTATTATATATTTCTGTGATTATTTAGTTAGTTAGTAAATAAATAATTAAGCCAATTTGTTGCTGATTCATAATTTATGCTAGGGTTCATGCAGATAACCAATAATTTTACGATGTTCAGATCAGACTGATAGAAGGTGAAGAATAATTAATGAATGACTGCTATTGCTATAAAAGATCTTCAGATCTTTAAGAGTGGATTCAGGAGACAGCCGCTCTATATATATCAATGCTTCCGTGGTGCCCTGATTATTATTATTATTGCCTGATTAATTTAATAAAATAATTAAACGTTAGGTAATCGATTTGAAAATAGCATGACATCTCTTTTAATCATACTAGAGACACAATATAATGGTGAGGAATCTGTAATAGAATGAGGTATTCTGATTAAATTAAGTATACATATTAATTGTGCAAACAGATTACTGTTCAAACAGACTGCGTTAGATACGAATAGAGCCGTGTGGTGTGTGTTGCTCATTTAGTTGTCCCGGTGTTGCGTATAAGATGATGTCAGAGTTTCTTATGAGTTGTTAAATTCCAGATTTAGTCCGTTATGCCAAACTGTACTAATTCTGTCGATCAATATTCATTTCTAGAGCAAGGGCATCGATCCAGTAATGTTAGAAATTTGAGGATAGATCTGTTCGGTGACAAAGCCAAAGTGTTATCTGTCTGCTTATAGTGTTGAGCCAGCATGGGTAGGCCAAAGGCGTATCTGTTTTTATGTACAGCGCTAGAAAAGAGTATGCCAAATGGGTTATTGTGAGACGTCACTAGTAAACCCCCTTTCCATGTTGTATGAAATCCTTTGTGCTGTGGGAACAGTATAATAATAGCTATCTGGCACGAGATGCTACAGCTAACAAAGGAATAGCAGCCATTTTGTTTTCCTGTGTCACTGCTAAACTCTTCCATCTTGGGCCATTGTTCCTCCATTGTACTTCCGTTCGAGTTCAGCTTTGTGCGATCAGTGACCTAAAGTGGTGAACCGCAAGTAATATATTTAAAAAAATATTATATTGTGTGCTCATATGGTGTAACTACGGACAAATTTATGATAATCCTGCCAATCTCAATTGACTGGGTAATTGTCTCATTCAATGGAATAAGTTAAATTGTCGAACATACCTTTTCAAGTTCTTCCAATTAAATTAGATATTTAAACTTTCCAATATCGACCTAGATGAAACAACTTCTTAGGTTAATTAAAGTTTAAATTCCCAGATAGCCTATCCAGTTATGATTAATTATTATCATTGACTAATCAATTCAATTTCCTTTGCAAATTCATTCACATCCAACTACCACAATACTGGTACAGCACTGATGGTTAATTAACGCCCATAAATAGATTAAAATCGTCTTTGCAGCTTCCAACCTATTCCAAAACCAAACTTTGGAAAAATAGGATAATTATTTCTTTCTCTCCTCTCAAATATTCTAATAATGTGCAAGCTATCAGAAGGAGTGGTTCCCACTCCCCAGCTAATTAGTGAAACCTCACCCATAAAATAATTGATCTCTGACCTCAGCAGCGATACCAACCCTTATTATGCCATTAGCGGAAAAACAGTAGAAATTGTGACAAACGCTCTCCAAAATCAACCACCGGGCGCAGGCCTTGTAATTTAGCCCTGATGTCTTGCCATCCAAGATTGGCATCGGTCCAATACCACAGTGCACAACAAGGTGCAGAGAACCGGGAAACTGATGACAGACACAGACAAGGGAAAAATTCTGCTAGCTATGGAACTGCGTTTGAAAACTGAACAATTAAATGTTATTGCAAACACCTATGACGACGAACAGGTACAAACTCTTCAACAAAATCATGTTCGACAGGAACAAATCGCCTTCTATAGGAACAACTCAATTTAGCCCAAACCAAATACGATGATGTCCACGCAAAACTAGATAAATCTCACGAGTTATCCACAAACAGGAGCGTTCAACTTGATAACTTGCATGCAGTTTTATTCAACGTTACTCAAAGTAACACTGTTCTACTCCAAATGCTGCAGACAAAATACATTATTTTTAATGAACACAATGACTAAGTTGGATGACAAATCAGCAGAACTCATTGAAGTCGCTGACCAAATTAATTATGAGAGCTCATGTGATGAAGATGGAAATATTGATTTCTAAGCAAAGGGAGGAAATCTCATCACTGAATCTCTGGCTCCATACACAAGACCTCTATCTGCAAACAAAGACAGATAAGTTTGAGACTGAAAGGAGCAAATGTGACACTCACATGTCCAAAATCGGTACTCTAAGCACTCAAGTGGACTCTGCAATGCAGCAGAATACCACCCTTAGGTACAATCTGGTGGAATTCGAGAACAGTCATGCGCTATAGCGTGACTACCCAACCAAGCAACTGGAGTACGGTACTCAAAGGAGTGAGACGATAGGTTTCAGACTTTGCCTCTCTCATGTGTCCCTCAGTCTTCTCCTCTTGGCCGTTCGGCACTGAGTAATATGGCGCCTCTTCGCCAACAAAGCCAAAGCTTGGCTTCTCCTCTTGGTCTTTTGGCCCCAATTTCCCTACAAACAACAACAAAGAGACCAAAGAAAGCCCTGAAGGAGCTGCAAAGCTCAACAGTGGAGATTGGAGTATCTGTCCATAGGACCACTTTAAGCTGTACACTCCACAGAGCTGGGCTTTACGGAAGAGTGGCAAGAAAAATGAGCATTGCTTAAGGAAAAAAATGTGCAAACACATTTGGTGTTCGCCAAAAGGCATGTGGGAGACTCCCCAAACATATGGAAGAAGGTACTCTGGTCAGATAAGAGTCAAATGTAGCTTTTTGTCCATCAAGGAAAACTCTATGTCTGGCGCAAACTTAACACCTCTCATCACCCAGAGAACAGCATCCCCACAGTGAAGCATGGTGGTTGCATCATCATGGGATGTTTTTCCATCGGCAGGGACTGGGAAACTGGTCAGAATTTAAGGAATCATGGATGCCACTAAATACAGTGAAATTCTTGAGGGAAACCTCTTTCAGTCTTCCAGAGATTTGAGACTTGGATGGGGGTTCACCTTCCAGCAGGAAAATGACCCTAAGCATACTGCTAAAGCAACACTCAAGTGGTTTAAGGGAAAACATTTAAATGTCTTGGAATGGCCTAGTCAAAGCCCGGACCTCAATCCAATTCAATTGAGAATCTGTGGTATGACTTGAAGATTGCTGTACACCAGCGGAACCCATCCAACTTGAAGGAGCTGGAACAAATTTGCTTTGAAGAATGGGCAAAAATCCCAGTGGTTAGATGTGCCAAGCTTATAGAGACATACCCCAAGAGACTTGCAGCTGTAATTTCTGCAAAAAGGTGGCTCTACGAAGTAGGGGGGGGGGGGGGGGGGGGGGTGAATAGTTATGCACTCTCAAGTTTTCTGTTTTTGTCTTATTTCTTGTTTGTTTCACAATAAAAAATATTTTGCATCTTTGAAGTGGTACAGTAGGCATGTTGTGTAAATGATACAACCCCCCGCCCCCCCCCCCAAAGAAATATACTTTAAATCCAGGTTCAAAGGCAGCAAAATAGGAAAAATACCAAGGGGGTTGAATACTTTTGCAAGCCACTACAGCATATTCATATCTAAACATTCCAAAACGTTGCATCCTGTTGACCATTCCCCTGGTTTTGTAGAAGATGGTTGAATTTGCTTGTTTGCTCTTACTCTTACTCAAACTCACCTTTTGATTTAGATTGACTATGGAACTGCTTTTGCAAGACATATTGCCAGACAGATATCAATTCATTCCTATGTTAGATTGTGCACACTTAGATTTTCAAAAAATAATTAAGATTGTATTCTAACTAGCTTGTAGTGTATAGATATTTTGTAAGAATGTTGTTGATACATTCATTCTAAATGAATTCATCACTCTATCCAGAACCACACTCTATTTATAACGTAATTACCCAATCTCTTTAAATACAATTAACATTCATTTAGAGTATCTGCAGTGAATGTTAATTGGTTTAAAGTGATTAATTGCATAATTTATTTCAACAACTGTTTTCTTCATATTCGAAAAGCAATAGACTAATTAATCAAGTGGTTGGTGTCCTCTCTTCATACAACATACTTTGAGAAAAGCAAACTTATTTTTTGCCTCAAAGATACATTGTTACAAGATACAATGCACTGGGAGAAAATGCTGTGAGAGTGATATTGATTGAATTTTCTTTCAGGGGCAAAGAAAACAAAGCATTTAATTTGTTAAGATAAGTTTTGCTATGGAAAAAAAATAAACATACAATTATTTCAATGACTGAATATTTAACTTAGCATCAGCAATCACAGCGTTTCTTCCATCCTTTGAATTGGTGTTTATTATTGAGCAAACTAATCAGAGTGGAATAAAACCCAATTGATTAAATGGAAACTAAAATCTCAAAGTCCTGTTGCGAAGAAGCTGAGCTGTATGCATAGTCTTCACTCTAACTAGAAAAGTGGGAAAAAGTAATTGAGGCTCCCCACACGCATATCATTAGGAGATGTGCAATGTTGTTTTATGTTGATTTGTGAATATTTAATGTTTCCCTATTTGTTTGAGTATTGTGCTATGCATGTGGAGTGTCTGTGTTTGTCTTATAGCTCCCCTGGATTCAGTCTTAATGGATCCCGATTTATTCCTTCTCTTCCAATATTCAAATCACCCCTGATTTGCCATAAAATATGAGGGAAAAGAGAATAGAGAATGTGGCAGATGGAGTTTTAGTGTGAAAAATAAATAGTCGTGAGGTGCAAAGTGTTGCTTGATGCTTTTATAAGTTAACAAATATTTAATGCATCCTACTGAGGAGAGAGACCATACATAATGCATGTCTCATAACTAGTTTGTTGAGCTGTTTGGATTGTTGTTAGAAATACAGTATTTGTTCCTCTGAGATTTGAGTTGATAAGCCCACTGGTATGGATGGTGCTTGAAAATGTTAAATGTGTCACGGTCGAGTCATCAAACATGACATGGGGAGCGTGGAAATGACATATCATGTGGTTTGTAAAAGATTTCAAACAAAACTTTTTTTATTCTTATTTTTTTATTTATTTTTATTTTAAACATACAGTGCCTTGCGAAAGTATTCGGCCCCTTTGAACTTTGCGACCTTTTGCCACATTTCAGGCTTCAAACATAAAGATATAAAACTGTATTTTTTTGTGAAGAATCAACAACAAGTGGGACACAATCATGAAGTGGAACGACATTTATTGGATATTTCAAACTTTTTTAACAAATCAAAAACTGAAAAATTGGGTGTGCAAAATTATTCAGCCCCCTTAAGTTAATACTTTGTAGCGCCACCTTTTGCTGCGATTACAGCTGTAAGTCTCTTGGGGTATGTCTCTATCAGTTTTGCACATCGAGAGACTGACATTTTTTCCCATTCCTCCTTGCAAAACAGCTCGAGCTCAGTGAGGTTGGATGGAGAGCATTTGTGAACAGCAGTTTTCAGTTCTTTCCACAGATTCTCGATTGGATTCAGGTCTGGACTTTGACTTGGCCATTCTAACACCTGGATATGTTTATTTTTGAACCATTCCATTATAGATTTTGCTTTATGTTTTGGATCATTGTCTTGTCGGAAGACAAATCTCTGTCCCAGTCTCAGGTCTTTTGCAGACTCCATCAGGTTTTCTTCCAGAATGGTCCTGTATTTGGCTCCATCCATCTTCCCATCAATATTAACCATCTTCCCTGTCCCTGCTGAAGAAAAGCAGGCCCAAACCATGATGCTGCCACCACCATGTTTGACAGTGGGGATGGTGTGTTGCTTTTACGCCAAACATAACGTTTTGCATTGTTGCCAAAAAGTTCAATTTTGGTTTCATCTGACCAGAGCACCTTCTTCCACATGTTTGGTGTGTCTCTCAGGTGGCTTGTGGCAAACTTTAAACAACACTTTTTATGGATATCTTTAAGAAATGGCTTTCTTCTTGCAACTCTTCCATAAAGGCCAGATTTATGCTATATACGACTGATTGCTGAAATGTGGCAAAAGGTCGCAAAGTTCAAGGGGGCCGAATACTTTCGCAAGGCACTGTATATTTTAAAACATATTGTACAATCTTCCTGCAGTGAAGCGGCTCAACATTTACATAACATTCAGCCATCTAGCAGACACTCCCATCTAGAGCGACCCACAGGAGCAACCAGGGTCAAGTGCTCTCTCCAAGGGCACGAGGACAGATCCCTCTGCCAGCCGAATCGGGCCCCGAACCAGTGACCTCTCGGCCACCGGGCAAAACCGCCAGGCCACCAACCGTCCAAGATCCCCCCCAGTTCCCCTCGAGAGTTGACCCTCAACCATCCAAGACCCCCATACCCCCCCCCACAGTCCCCCCGAACCTCCCCAAACCACTGTCCCCCTCCAACCCAACCAAAATCACCACAGGCCCAATGCACCAACAACTAACAAAGAGAATAAAAGAGGAAAAAAAGGGAAACAACAATGCAAAAATAAAATACATCAAGGACAAAAAAAATTCAAACAGCAAGGCCAAATGTATGCGCTTGTATACATGTGTGGCATTGTTTACTGTATGTGTGTGTGTGTGTGTGTGTGTGTGTGCACTTGTGTGTGTGTGTGCACTTGTGTGCATTTTACAGATGTTAGCATCTGATTTCACATATTTTAGTGTCCAACAATAAGAAAGTTGCGATGACTAGACTTTTTAGCATTGTCTGGAATTCATAGATATTGTTACAAGTGACATGTTATTACAACCATGCTACAGTAAATTATAATTTTACAATGGTTAAGACCATGTTATTGTAAAGTGTTACCAAAACGACTACCAGTAACCCCTCTACGCTATGCTAACTCTTTGTTGAATATGCTAAGACACCAGTTTAGTTTACAGAAAACAGGAGTCTGGTCAGTCAGTATACTTACTTTGTTGGTTTAGTTGGCTTAGGGAGTCCACCGTGACTGACGTGACTCCTGTCTTGCTGAAGGTTACCCATCAACCCCTTCTTCAAAGCCAAGGAATGAGTCTCCCTCTCCATCACTATTCCTTTCTCTCTCTATGAACTTGATCTGCTACTGGTGCGTAAGCCCCAGCATCCCAGCAGAAGACACAAAGACAGAAGGTACTGCTGCATCATAAGAAGGAAGCCTTCTACTTGACATTGACAAACAGTACCTTCGTGTTATTATATGCAAATAGTCCAGGATGAAGACAGGTTCTGTTTGATGTGCAAATTATGATTTTAGGTCACTGCAAGTATGTGTGCTGCTCCTCTATCCCCTTCCTGTTAATTGCCTTCCCTGTGGAGGAGAGAAACTTTATTAGAGGAGAGAGAAACACGAACATAAAGAGTTCAGATACATGGGACTGCTGAAGGACACACTAAGTGCCTCCCACATTAGCTAAGGCTAAATAACATTAGAAGCTATGCTTTCAGAAGTGGTGTTACTCACTCGTGCCCAGCAGTGGCAGAGTAATCCAGTGTGACTGACCCTCAAATAGGGCACTCATGTGAGAGAGAGAGCAATAGAGCTGCAAAGTGGCAAGGATTAGAAAAAGGGACAAAAGTTCTCCATGTCAAGGTAATGACTGCTCTACAGCAGGGGTTCCCAAACTTTTTCACTCAGGATCCCTTCCAACATTGGGGAACATGTTCATGACACAAACTGTTCACCCCCGTGTTGTTGGCAGACATAACATTTTGCAGGTTTTAAAGCAATTCTATACATTTTGTCATGGGGTGCAGAGAAAATGTTGTCGTTTTACAGCTAATTTTCTTGCAACTCTATACATTTTGCCATGTCACATGAATACGTGATGTTTGAGTGACTGGTATAAAGAACCTAGCTTAAAAATGCTAGCTGACATAGGCTAGTTGATCTGGACATTTCTGACACATTATAAATAGTTCTCTAAGGTATGCAATGACTAACATGACAAGAGGAAAACTGATGATGCACTACCCGATTTCAAAATTGCACATTGTGCATTCTACTATTACAACTTTCCCACAGCTTGGGAACCACTGCTCAACAGTAGGATGATCATGGCTGAAATGCTGTGAAAAGCCTTCCCCAATGACTAGAATGATGTATGTGAGAAAAAAGTGAGTTGATGTCACTGTACTCAGGGCAACCACGTTAGGACAGCACCTGAAGCAGATGTGGGAGGTTGCATGGCAATTCACTGTTATTCATTCCTTTAATGTCCTTCTGTTGCTCCTCCCTCAACTTCCAGACTTGTCTCCGTGCTGTTTGTTGCTACTTGGCTATTTGCCAAACTTGTCGGTTTTTACTTTTAATACTTCGGGTTTTTTCCTTGCTCAATTTTTTTTCATTCCACTTTTTCACCCAGGATGCTTTATCTGGACGTGGTTGTACAGGACCCCCACCAGCCGAAAAAGCTAAGTAGTAACATTAACACTATGCATTCTAATTTCAGTCGCTGTACTCATAATATACAGGAGAACTACTTCCTTATGGTGAGGATAGTCGTGTTGCAAGCACAGCTTCACATGCAATAGTTAGGCAAGTTAAATTTAAGTGTGGGAAAGGATGAAACAGCGTCCGGCTGCGGGGACTGTGCGGGGGGGATTTATACTACTATCTGTACTTACTGGTGGCACAGATAGTAGTATAAATCCCACGCACAGTCCTCGCAGCCAGACAATTTTCTCAAGGCTTCCGGAAAGAGATGCTGTTGGCATGTTCAACCGGTGTCGCTCATTCAGCTAACAGAGGCAAAGCGTTCTCAGATCTCTCCTCCACCCGTTACCGGGTCTGAGCCACCGAAGACTCGCACCATTAGCTCTGACAAATTGAAAACCCTAGTCATTGGCGACTTCATTACCCGCAATATTGGACTGAAAAAGAATCATCCAGCAATCACACAGTATTTACCAGTGGCCAGAGCTACTGATGTAAAGGATAATCTGAAGATGGTGCTGGCTAAGGCTAAAACTGAGGAGTGTAGAGAGTATAGGGATATTGTTATCCACGTCGGCAGCAACAATGTTAGGATGAAACAGTCAGAAGTCACCAAGCACAACATAGCTTCAGCGTGTAAATCAGCTAGAAAGATGTGTTCACAAGATGTGTCACAACTCAATCGCTGGTTGAAAACTGTTTTCTGCCCCTCCCAAATGATAGAATTTGTAGATAATTGGCCCACTTTCTGGGACTCACCCAAAAACCGACCAAGCCTGGCCTGCTGAGGAGTGACGGATTCCAGCCTAGCTGGAGGGGTGCTCTCATCTTATCTATGAACATAGACAGGGCTCTAACTCCTCTAGCTCCACAGTGAGATAGGGTGTAGGCCAGGCAGCAGGTTGTTAGCCAGCCTGCCAGCTTAGTGGAGTCTGCCACTAGCACAGTCAGTGTAGTCAGCTCAGCTATCCCCATTGAGACCGTGTCTGTGCCTCAATCTCGGTTGAGCAAAACAAAACATGCAGGTTTTAACTTTAGCAATCTCACTGGAATAAAGACCTCCTCTATTCCTGTCAGCATTTAAAGAGATTGTGATATCTCATATCTCAAAATAAGATTACTTAATGTTAGATGCCTCACTTCTAAGGCAGTCATAGTCAATGAACTAATCACTGATCATAATCTTGATGTGATTGGCCTGACTGAAACATGGCTCAAGCCTGATGAATTTACAGTGTTAAATGAGGCCTCTCCTCCTGGTTACACTAGTGACCATATCCCCGCGCAGGTCTTGATAACATTTATGACAGCAAATTTCAATTTACAAATAAAAAATCATGTTTTCGTCTTTTGAGCTTCTGGTCATGAAATCAAGGCAACCTACTCAATCACTTTTTATAGCTACTGTCTACAGGCCTCCTGGGCCGAGTTCCCTGAATTCCTGTCGGACCTTGTAGTCATGGCAGATAAAATTCTAATTCTTGCTGACTTGTCACAAGAAATTTGCTCCCCGAAAATACCCGAGCCCTGAAGCAAGCTTCCAGAAAATTGCAACGGAAATTGTGCTCCACCAAACTGGAAATCTTCCGACTAGCTTGGAAAGACAGTACCGTGCAGTATCGAGGAGCCGTTGTATCGATCACTCACTGCTGCTCAATCATCCTATTTTTCCAACCTAATTGAGGAGAATAAGTACAAGAAAATGTATTTTTGATACTTGCGCAAAGTTAAATAAAAAGCAGCATTCAACGAGAGAGGATAGCTTTCACTTCAGCAGTGATAAATGCATCAACTTTGTTGATGAAAAGATCATGATCATTAGAAAGCAAATTACGGACTTCAAATATTTCTCCAAACCTCAGTTGTCCTGAGTCTGCACAGAACTGCCAGGAGCTAGGATCAATGGAGACACTCAAGTTTTTTAATCTTGTATCTCTTGACACATTCATGAAAATAGTAATGGCCTCTAAACTGCCAAGCTGTATACTGGACCCTATTCCAACTAAACTACTGAAAGAGCTACTTCCTGTGTTTGGTCCTCCTATGTTGAACATAATGAATGACTCCGTATCCACCGGATGTGTACCAAACTCACTAAAAGTGGCAGTAATAAAGCCTCTCTTGAAAATCCGAACCTTGACCCGGAAAATTTAAAAAACTATCGACATATATCGAATCTCCCATTCCTCTCAATTTCTTTTGAAAAAGCTGTTGCACAACATCTCACTGCTTTCCTGAAGACACATAATGTATACAAAATGTTTCAGTCCGGTTTTAGACCTCGTCATAGCACTGAGACTGCACTCGTGAAGATGGTAAACAACCATTTAATGGTGTCAGACCAAGGCTCTGCATCTGTCTTCATGCTCCTAGACCTTAGTGCTGTTTTTGACACCATCGATCACCACATTCTTTTGGAGGGATTAGAAGTTATTGCCTGGTTGGATCTTATCTGCCGGAAAGATATCAGTTAGTTTCTGTGGATGGTTTGTCCTCTGACAAATCAATTGTAAGTTTCGGCGTTCCTCAAGGTTTCGTTTTAGGACCACTATTGTTTTCACTATATATTCTACCTCTTGGTGATGTCATTCGGAAACACAATGTCAACTTTCACTGCTTTGTTGATGACACACAGCTGTACATTTTGAAGAAACGTGGTGAAGCCCCAATATTGCCTACCCTTGAAGACTGTGTTTCAGACATAAGGAAGTGGATGGCGACAAATGTTTTACTTTTAAACTCGGACAAAACAGAGGTGCTAGTTCTAGGTCCCAAGAAACAAAGAGATCTGCTGTTGGATCTGAATTAATCTTGATGGTTGTACAGTCGTCTCAAGTAAAACTGTGAATGACCTCAGCGTTACTCTGGACCCTGATCTCTCTTTTGACGAACATATCAAGACTGTTTCAAGGACAACTTTTTTCCATCTTCGTGACATTGCAAAAATCTGAAACTTTTTGTCCAAAAATGACGCAGAAAAACTAATCCATGCTTTTGTCAGTTCTAGATTAGACTACTGCAATGCTCTACTCTCAGGCTACCCGGATAAAGCACTAAATAAACTTCCGTTAGCGCAAAACAAGGCTGCTAGAATCCTGACTAGAACCAAACAATGTGATCATATTAATACAGTGCAAACCTCTCTACATTGACTTCCTGTTAAGGCTAGTGTAAGGTTTAGAAGAGTGATGGGCGCAGAGAGCAGAGGATTCGGAAAACCATTTATTCCGGACCAATAACAGCGAACAAAAAGAGGGTAACGCCGAACACACTAAATGTACAACACCGGTACACACGCTGTAAGCGGACATAAATGAAAAGGACACTCCTGAACCAAAAACAGCAAACAAGTCCGCACACACACAGGCGGGCCAACCAAACAAGGAACAGGTGAAACCAATTAGACCAACCAAAACGAAAAGGGGAAAAGGGATCGGTGGCAGCTAGTAGACCGGTGGTGACGAAGACCGCAGAGCTCCTACTGCTAACCTACAGTGCATAACATGGACTTGCTCCTACCTATCTCTCTGATTTGGTCCTGCCGAATATACCTAAACGTACGCTATGGTCACAAGACACAGGCCTCCTTATTGTCCCTAGAATTTCTAAGCAAACAGATGGAGGCAGGGCTTTCTCCTATAGAGCTCCATTTTTATGGAATAATTTGCCTACCCATGTGAGAGACGCAGACTCGGCCTCAACCTTTAAGTCTTTATTGAAGACTCATCTCTTCAGTAGGTCCTAGGATTGTGTGTAGTTTGGCCCAGGGGTGCGAAGGTGAACGGCAAGGCACTGGAACAATGAACTGCCCTTGCTGTCTCTGCCTGGCCGGCTCCTCTCACTCCACTGGGATTCTCTGCCTCTGACCCTATTACGGGGGATGAGTCACTGGCTTACTAGTGCTCTTCCATGTCGTCCCTAGGAGGGGTGAGTCACTTGAGTGGATTGAGTCACAGACGTGATCATCCTGTCTGGTTTTGTGCCACCTTGGGCTCCCGTGGTGGATGAGATCTTTGTAGGCTATACTCAGCCTTGTCTCAGGGTAGTACGTTGGTGGTCTGTTGATATTCCTCTAGTGGTGTGGGGCTGTGCTTTGGCAAAGTGGGTGGGGTAATATCCTGCCTGGTTGGCCCTGTCCGCGGGTATCCACCGACCCACCCCAGTCTCAGTCTCCAGTATCTATGCTGCAATAGTCTATGTCTTATCTGGTGTCCTGTGTGAGTATGTACCCTCTAATTCTCTCTCTCTCCCTCCCCTCCCGGAGGACCTGAGCCCTAGGATCATGCTTCAGGACTAACTGGCCTGATGACTCCTGGCTGTCCACAGTCCACCTGGTCATACTGCTGCTCCAGTTTCAACTGTTCTGCCTGCGGCTAGGGAACCCTGACCTGTTCACCAAAGGTGCTACCTTGTCCTGGACGTGCTGTTTTTGACTCTCTCGCTCTCTCTACCGCACCTGCTGTGTCGACCTCTGAATCCTCGGTTATGAAAAGCCAAACGACATTTACTCCTGAGGTACTGACCTGTTGCACCCTCTACAACTACTGTGATTATTACTTGACCCTGCTGATCATCTATGAATGTTTGAAACCTTGAAGAACAATCTGGCCTTAAATAGCCATGTACTCTTATGATCTCGTCCCGGCACAGCCAGAAGAGGACTGGCCACCTCTCAGAGCCTGGTTCCTCTCTAGGTTTCTTCCTAGGTTCCTGCCTTTCTAGGGAGTTTTTCCTAGCCTCTGTGCTTCTACATCTGCATTGCTTGCTGTTCAGGGTTTTAGGCTGGGTTTCTGTATGGCACTTTGTGACATCTGCTGATGTAAAAAGAGCTTTATAAATACATTGATTGATTGATTGATTGATTTTAGCTGTGACATCATTCCCCCAAGGGACTGTTCTGACTCAAGGCGAATTGCATTCACTGGCTTTGATGAAATCAAAGTGAAGGATAGTAGTTGTTTGTGTCCAAGCCCATAACTTCTCAACCCTTGAAACTAACTGAATCTACTGTCAACTGTCACTACAACAGAATCTCACTCCATACCCCAAGATGGCAACATATACTTGCTTGGCTACTCTGAGGAAATTTCCTGTTTGGAGTTCAAAAAAGGAAGGGTGTGGCTAGCCAGTCTATCTTTGTTTCAGGACTCCTGGATACCATGATCATTTGGTTTGCCCCAGCAAACCGTCTAGGGACAGTTGTTTTACTAGAAACAGAGGAAGCCAGTCATCCTCAATCGCTCTTTCTCTCTTATTTATATTTATATATAAATATATATATATATAATCACACACACACACAGTACCAGTCAAAGGTTTGGACACACCTCCTCATTCAAGGGTTTTTCTTTATTTTTACTATGTTCTACATTGTAGAATAATAGTGAAGACATTGAAACTATCAAATAACACATATGGAATCATGTAGTAAGCAAAAAAGTGTTAAACATCAAAATATATTTTTATATTTTAGATTCTTCAAAGTAGCCACCCTTTGCCTTGATGACAACTTTGCACACTTGGCATTCTCTCAACCAGATTTATGAGGAATGCTTTTCCAACAGTCTTGATGAATTTCCGACATATGCTGAGAATTTGTTGGCTGCTTTTCCTTCACGCTGCGTTCCAACTCATCCCTAATCATCTCAATTGGGTTGAGGTCAGGTCATTTGATGCAGCACTCCATCCCTCTCCTTGGTTAAACAGCCCTTACACAGCCTGGAGGTGTGTTTTGGGTCATTGTCCTGTTGAAAAACAAATGATAGTCCCAGCAAGTGCAAACCAGATGGGATTGTGTATCGCTGCAGAATGCTGTGGTAGACATGATGGTTAAGTATGCCTTGAAATCTAAATAAATCAGAAAGAGTGTTACCAGCAAAGCACCTCCTACTCCATGCTTCACGGTGGGAACGACACTTGCGGAGAACATCCGTTCACCTACTCTGCGTCTCACAAAGACACGGCGATTGGAACCAAAATTCTCAAATTTGGACTCATCAGACCAAACGACAGATTCCTACCGGTCTAATGTCCATTGCTCATGTTTCTTGGCTCAAGCAAGTCTCTTCTTCCTATTGGTGTCCTTTAGTAGGTGTTTCTTTGCCTGATTCACACAGTCTCCTAAACAGTTGATGTTGAGATGTGTCTGTTACTTGAACTCTGTGAAGCGTTTACTTGGGCTGCAATTTCTTTTCTCACCACCTGGGGGTGGCCCGTCAAAGTCCAAGACCCAATCGCACAGGGCGAGGTTGAGACCCAGGGCCTAAAGCTTAATAATAACCTTGGTGGGTACTATGGTGTTGAATGCTGGGCTGTAGTCAATGAACAGCATTCTTCCATAGGTATTCTCTTGTCCAGATGGGATAGGGCAGTGTGCAGTTTGATGGCGATTGCATCATCTGTGGACCTGTATGCAAACTGAAGTGGGTCTAGAGTGGCAGGTAGGGTGGAGGTGATATGATCCTTGACTGGTTTCTCAAAGCACTCCATGATGACTGAGGTGAATGCTACGGGGCGATAGTCATTTAGTTTAGTTACCTTTGCCTTCTTTGGGACAGGAACAATGGTGGCCATCTTGAAGAATGTGTGGACAGCAGACTGCGATAGGGAGTGATTGAAAATGTCCGTAAATACACCAGCCAGTTGGTCTGCATATGCTCTGAGGACGCGGCTAGG
The DNA here is from genome assembly GCF_045791955.1 of Oncorhynchus clarkii lewisi. Taxonomy (NCBI): domain Eukaryota; kingdom Metazoa; phylum Chordata; class Actinopteri; order Salmoniformes; family Salmonidae; genus Oncorhynchus; species Oncorhynchus clarkii. The sequence continues at coordinate 14,500,016 of NC_092172.1, read as the reverse complement.
GATGCAGTCTGGGCCAGCAGCCAAGCGAGGGTTAACACGTTTAAATGTCATACTCACTTTGGCCACAGAGAAGGAGAGGTGGGACCCGCAGTCCTTGGTAGTTGGCCGCGTGGGTGGCACTTTATTATCCTCAAAGTGGACAAAGAAGGTGTTAAGCTTGTCTAAATGGGGATCTAGTTTGCTCCAACTTCTGAGTCCGTTGAAGAGTGTAAGCTTGAGCGAAGTGAGTTATAGAATCACTGATCTACAAATAGTATTCTCTAACAAATAATAGGCTTCCTTCAATTAAGATTCATAGAGCTACGCCTCCCCTGACTTAGGCAATTCCCCCCCACCAAACACTCTCACAGAACCAGACATTGATTAATTGATTGGAAACAGTTTGTTAAAGAATATTTCCTAGGATTTTCTGCTTGCATCAAACCTAGTGGATAATGCTGGAAATACCAGTAAAAGAACCTGAGCCATTCCCCCACTGGGCAAAAACTGGTTGAATCAATGTTGTTTCCACGTCATTTCCACCAAATGTTTTCTTTGTTTCACCAGAATTTTCATCCAAATTCAATGACATGGTGAATATTTTGGGGGGATTTCATGTTGAATTCACGTTAGTTGACAACTCAACCAAATGTAAATCAAAACTAAACATTGAACTGACGTCTGTGCCTGGTGGGCTATGACTCATTGACAGTAATTTTATCGACCCCATTTTGACAATGCAAAACAAATCCCCTATTGCAATAGACTGGCACTCTATCAAGGGGGCGTATACACTGGGGGGTATGTCTGAATCCAG